>NC_139680.1:81987001-82034501 GCF_964106915.1 Podarcis gaigeae | reverse complement strand
TGAAAATTTTCTCAATTAGTAGGTGGAGTCTCCTGCTCACCAGAAAGCTTTGGGTGGTATCCAATGTTAGCTTCTGTGGCAATTCACTTGTCAGTTACCATATCTTTTGAGGAAGTGGAATCTCCTCCATGAAAGTGTACATCTTAAATCTGTATTTGGGTACAATACAGACCAAAACATTTTTCATGCACCTCATGAAGTGGACTCTACCCAATGAAGACGTATGCCATAAGTGTACAATGCTAGCTGTAGTTAAGTCTAATGAGATGCATAGATTATTGTCTGGGAGCTATCATGTTGGGACTGGGACACAGCTATAACATTCCCTGAGCCCTCATCTGCTAACCTCTCTGCCTTTCTCAGCTTTTCCAGGTCAGCCACCTTGGCCTCAAGAGAACAAACGTGTTCCCGGAAAGCCAGGAACTCATTGCACCAAAGATACACCCACAACATCTGTCCAATAGGCACGTGACAGACAGCGCAAAACACTCTCAGAGCCTTGCTGGCTTTCCACTTGCATAACTGTTTTTGTAGTTTATTGAGTTACTTTATAAGGAACCTAGTTGTTGTTTTTTTAGGTCAAAGAGGGGCAGAGTAAACCAATGAGCACATGATGACCATGTCACTGCCATGCATGTCATCAGTGCACATTTTGACACGCTTTCAGGGTCATATGTGGATCATTGCTGCGCAGTATCTTATGTATATCTGTAGGGAAAGCATTAATCACCATCACAGTTACAACATGTGGTAGCGCAGTTCGGAGCATTTAAAGGTGCAGATGTAGACCTAACCTCACTAATTGAAGAGGATCACCCCCTTCTTGTTATTAGGAATCTGTGTCTCTATTTCCCACTCCCCACCTCACTGGAAGATTTTAAAGATACTAAGCAAAATAAATTATATATTGAAGATAGAGTAAAATAATATTTTTAATATAAAAGAAAGGGGATAGATAATTGAGGGAATTCTTTCTTTCTTTCTTTCTTTCTTTCTTTCTTTCTTTCTTTCTTTCTCTCTCTCTCTCTCTCTCTCTCTCTCTCTCTCTCTCTCTCCCCCCCCCCCCCCGCTTGGCACCCAGAGGTTGAGTAGAATTTTTTTGAGACCCCTCTGCCTGAGAGGCTGCATTCTCAGCCATTCACACAGAAGCAGTTCTGAGAAACAGGATGATGAATGATTCAATGAGAAAGGCAGGAGGCCGCAGAAGGGGGGCGTTTCAACTGGTGCTGAACAGACTGTACAAAGAAACTGGCTGGGATTTGGGGTAAGCTCAGGCATCTGGCAGAATTTTGGTGAAAGAGACAAAGAACTTTATATCCATAGATATATATCTTTGTACAAAGAGTGTTGAGAAATTTGGCTTCCTGATCTGCTCACATAAATAATGAATAATGGTAAATACCGGTGCTATATGAGGGAAAGAGACCTTTTTTTTAAGACATGGGGAAGCTGGAATGTTTCTTGTTTCCCATGGCACTGACATTCAGTCCTTACTTTTGCCTTCCAGTTCCCCCACCTTCCCCTGCTTGAAATATTGCTTAACTGGGTTTAATGTGAAATCTTGAGCAAGCCAAGATGTGAGTGGGATCAGACTAATAGCATTTAATAGCTTCTATATTATTTGCAATCTAAAAATATAATCAGTATTCAAAGGCTTCTGGATGTGTGTTCAGATAAGATGCAAACGCTTCAAAATTGAATGTTAAAAGTGCTCAAATTAACTCTATATAGTCAGATCGTTCTCTTTAAAATAAAATGGCACTGGCAGAGTGAATATCATAGATACAACATTAATAGTACAATCTAATAATAATAATAATAATAATAATTTATTTGTACCCCGCCCACCAGGCTGGGTTTCCTAGGCTTGTTTACTCTGCAGAAGTAAGCTAAATTGAGTTTAACTGGATTTAGTCTCAAGTAAATGTGCCTAGGATTACAGCCTAAAAGAAAATGTGACAAAACGGGCACATGAATATCACTGATCATAAACTGGGATTTTTTAAAATTTGCATTGGCATTTGCATAGTTAAAACTTAAAAAAGAAATCTAACCACTTTCAGTTAGTTCCTACATGCATATTGTTTTCCCAGTGTCTGCAACATGAAGTGATAGCATGTAATCAGGGGTAAGCAAACTTTTTCAGCAGGGGGCCGTCCACTGTCCCTCAGACCTTGTTGGGGGCTGGACTGTATTTTGAAAAAATAAAATGAACAAATTCCTATGCCCCACAAATAACCCAGAGATGCATTTTAAATAAAAGGGCACATTCTATTCATGTAACAACACTCTGATTCCCGGACCATCTGCGGGCTGCATTTAGAAGGCGATTGGGCCAGATCCAGCCCCTGGACCTTAGTTTGCCTACCAATGGCATGTATGAATGAAACTGCCATCATAGATCAGACACCACAGCCATTATGGTGTTCTGTATTTGCACCACACCATCTCAAATGCAATACTTTTCAGTGCAATCCATTCATGAGTTCAGCTGCTTGTCAGTAAATTACTGAATGGTGCAGACCTAATTAAAAGAGCAAATAATTAAATATGATGTGTGACCTCAGCAAGCAAGGACTTATGGTGGTGTCCCAGATACATTTTGCCAGAAGAAATGTCCAAAATTGCAAACAAAGGTGATTAAAAAGAAGAAAACCCTGATATCAGGAGACTTTATATACAGTAATACCACTTTTAATACCCCCACCCTCCGAATTTCGCAGTTCAAAGAAGCAGTATTCAGACCATGGAGGAAAGATAACAAACTCCTAGGGAAATAACTTAAAATGTTAATGGAATGATTGGGACCAATGTTTAGGAATTTTCTTGGGTCTATTTTATTAGTGGCCAATAAAATTTGGAGTTTAGAATTGGGTGCTTGGGCTCAATCCAATACTATTAAGACATGCACATTATAACGAAGACATGCTTTCTCCATAAAACTTGGTACTGCATGAAGAATTAATTTGCACATCTCCCTGATGGGCAGATTTGTGTTGCCAAATGTACAGCTTGCACATTTCCATGAGGGAAATAAAGGAACTCCATCTTTATAAGATACTTAGATTATGGAAGCAGGGTGCAACTAACACTTTAATATAATGTGTTATATTATACTAGGCTGCTCTGAATTAACACTTCCAAATCTAAAAAAACAAGAGGCAAATAAACTAAACACTTGTGGAATCTTTCTTTCTTTCTTTCTTTCTTTCTTTCTTTCTTTCTTTCTTTCATCTATCTATCTATCTTTCTTTCTTGTTCAAGCATACTTCTAATTATCTTTCTGAAATTACATTGTGATATCTCAGAGGCATTTTAAATGGATTCTGAGAAACCCCCATTTTTTTATTTGCCTTTCTTTTATCTTTTCAGTTTTTAATGACAACATTGTTATCTTTCTTGTTATCAATGCATACAGCCTGAGAGTAGCTTGCTAGTAATCTTTCCTTTCTTCCCCAGATTTTGATGCTTGGTTTCGTTAGAGCACAGCCCCCAGTTATCTAATTAATTTGAGCAATCCTTTCTACATCCGTTCCATTTTTTAAATCAGCCTGCCATGTCACAATTACTCAGTTTGAATAATGCAAGTTTCAACTCTCAGGATTCTGTGATTTCTCTTATATAGTTGGCCACCCACACTAGTTGTTTCCCAATTAAATGAATAATATTTTTAAGGACTGGATCATCCCCATACCTTGCCCATAGATGATCCAAGAACTGAGACTAGATTGCCAGTTGTTTTGAGTAGACACATCTAGGAATCCACTACCATAAATCACTTTTATACCATTGCTTTATTTGTCTCTTAAAAAATATTCACTTACTTCATGTGGTTTTGCTCGGGGCTATCTAACAGGAAAGTAACTTTATTTATCCAACTTGTGCAAAATACCATTAAACATCTCACCATATAATGAAAAATTAACCACAATTTCTTAAGTCAATATGCTTCTCTCTATAACTGGCTATGCATGAATCAATTGTGAACAAAGTTCATTGGTTAGAGATGTTTTAAAGAAAGTTTTAAAGGGATTGGAAATTTAGGAACTGAAAATGTAATAGAAATAATCTTTATCAAGTGTATGCATTTCATTACTATGGGGGGTGGGGTGGCGATGGCGGGGGCAACCACTGAAGCTGGAACAGTTCTGTATGTCTGTGAACACCAGCCTGAAGACCCTAATTGCAGCCTATTAGAAATAATGAGATTTGCATGGCAGAAGCCAGAGTATTACAAGGATAAAAGGGGGAAATAACAATGCAAAAGGTTATTACAAACATATACTGCCGAAAAGTGCAAAAGACCCATCAATTGGGGCCTCATTACTGAAGGCTGACCCATGGGTAAAAGTGTCACACCCAGTTCAGAGTCTTTCCCATGAGGTTTGGCTGTAGAAGTTACAAAATATAAGGACATAGCTGTGGAAACTTCTAAACTAATGAGAGTTGAAAGTCGTTTGAAATATCCCAATGGCCTCACAGATGGGATGCTTATTAAGGTATCTGGATCAGACTCTGTTTTTGTCTAACAGACTCTTGCAAAGCTGTGCCGAGGCGTAGGCAACAGTCCGTGAAGGTGTCTCTCTGCTTTCCAAAGCAGCTATGGCCAATCTGAATGAGTTCAGAATCAAAACCAATACGCTCACCCAGTTTCTTTTTTGTTTTGTTTGCAGACATGTTTGTGGGATAGCGCAAGTGAGACAGTCAACTGTGATTACTTCATCAATGTTGGCCTCGCTGCTACCTACGTGACTATCTGCTTGAGTGCGCTGGTAGCGAGCCAGCTTCAAATGTAGGTCTTGAAAGTCCAAAGAAAAGCGCTTTATATGTATGGGTTCTATGAGGGCTTCAGAAAACAATTAAGCCATTTCTTTTCTCTTTTTTTAATAACAAAAGGCCAGCCACTGGGATGTGGGATGGACTCAGTAATTAAAACACCATCCAAGAAGATAAATGTGGGCCTTTTTCTCCATTTAAAATAATTTTGAAACCTGTGGTGTGATAGCAACTGTTTGTTGAACCTTAGATGAAGTATTAGTTATGGGTGTGTGTGAAAAATTAAACTATTAAACATATAACACTGAGACTTTTTGTTACTGTTCTCAAGGATTGTGGTGTACTGTGAAGACTTGTGGGTAGTGTAGTATTATCATAAGGGGGAGATTGTAGGAGTTGAAATGATGGGATATTTGTGAGAGATGTCTTTGCAGTGATACAATTTTAATGGCATTCAAAACCATTATTATTGATCAGATTTTGTACACATATGAACATATTTAGTCACTGATAAAGGGTGAATTTTATTCAGTATGCATTAAAAGCTGAATTGGTTAAATTTGCAAATTCTGAAAGAGTATGAAAACCAAAACAGCTATCCTTTAAAATTCACACTTACCTGAATTTTGTGATCTTCACAAAAATGCATATATTGGGAGAAAGTGTGCATAGAAATGGATGTTAGTGAAAATAACATACAAAACTGCATGATATCCAGGGAAATTGCTTGCCGAAAATTTGTGCATCAGTTAAAAAAAAAAAGTTAATTAGGAAATAGTCACACTAAAATGCTGGTGAATTTTCATGAGGATTTGTTTTTTTTTTAAAATTGCTGCAAAATGTGGAAAAATGAGAAACTGAGAGAACAAAAATTTCTTTTCATCCCTACACTGAAGCTGTATGAAGAATGCGACCTAAACAACAACAACAACAACAACAACAACAACAATAATAATAATTTATTATTTGTACCCCGCCCATCTGGCTGGGCTTCCCCAGCCACTCTGGGCGGCTTCCAAAAAAATATTAAAATCCTCTAATACATCAAACATTAAAAGCTTCCCTAAATAGGGCTGCCTTGGCTAATGTCAGGGAATTTTAGGAAATCACACTGTTGTACCATGTTTGTTGAGTTTGAATGTTTGAATGGGTCTTTCCATGTTGATTTTTAAAAAATTCTGCCGGATAGCCATCTTACAAAAGTTTCAGGTGCCACAACCCTGGATATAATCAGTTGCCTGGATTATATAATCGGGCAACTGACATATTGCCTGATTGTATAATTTGAGCGACATATTTTATATGCAATATTGCCTTTTATAGAAGTGCAAATGTGAATTAAAAGGTTTGTTCTTATCCATCTATTGAAAGGAGTGGGTTTCTAAAAGCTGGTCCTGAATGTTTGTTATATTCAGAAATTTGTCAGTTTCATCCAGAGTGAGCTGTTTTGTGAAACAGTGCTAACTTGCTTCCTGACAACATAGCAAAAATAATGAAAACTTTGATTTATTTATTTTTAAGTAGCAAAATGTAGCAAGTTAGAAGTTTTGTATTGTGTTTTAATTAATAATCTGATTTCGATTCATCAGTTAAATTTAAATGTGCATATTGCCAACATACTAATAATATCAGTCTTTTGGAGAATATTGTAGGACCAGAGTAATTTCCCTTAAAATGTGAAATAATTTACAAATTGCTAAATGAAATTAACTGCTCATTGTAGAAGGAAAGAGTCTCTTTAATGTTTTCTCTTTGATCATTTTGGGAATTGGGAATAGACATCATTACAGTAACATACCAGGCTAAAAATGGGCTAAAAATCAATGTCAGTGCTGTTTCTGAGACCAATTTGAAGTGCTTGCTTTATCCTTCACAATCCTTAAGGACTTGAGACCAGGTTACCTGGAAAACTGCCTTCTTCTTCCACTTATAGCTAGCAGAACATTAAGAGCCTAACACTTTCCCTATGGTCTTTTAGGTAGCAAGCGAAAACCTTTTAATGACCCTGACCTTTTAATAATCTTTTGTACAGCTTGTCACTTTTAAAGAAAGTTTTCTAACTTATGCTTCAGGTTATAATCTGAGCTGCTAATTGGTTTTATTTTTCTGCTGCTAGAAAGGAAACTTTTTCAGTCTGCATTTTACTGTTTTTATCTTGAACTTTAATCATAGCCATGCATTTTAATATAATATTTAATAATAACATCAACAACATTAGAAGCCTCCTGATACTGGGCTACCTTCAAATGCCTATGGGAAGTTGTATAATTATTTATTTCTTTGACATCTGAAGGGAGGCCATTTCACAGGCGGCCATTGAAGTTTGAAAAATAAATCAATAAAATATGCCGACTGAGCACTTCATTTGCATAGTTCCTATAGTTGGAAGGAAACCCACAGTAGTTCTGTCCTGAAATATTACCTAATTCAAATTACAAACTGGATAGAAAAGCTGGCTTTAACATGTAGGAAGGAACTAGCATACTATGTGGGCTGCACAATGGTATGTTGCTCAGTCATGGCACCAAAGGTTAAGGGGAAGGGCTGTAATTCAGTGGCAGAGAACCTGCTTTGTACCCAGAAGGTTACAGGTTCAATTCCTAGCATCTCCAGGTAGCAGTGGAAATGTTCCCCAAAAGTATTATAGACAATGTTGTACTAAAGTGACCATTGTTCTGACTTCGTATAAGGCATTCTCCTATGGAGACAAATTTTAATCTGCAGTTAATTTGACTAATTTAGGTTGATTAAATACTTAATAGTACAATCCTGTGTTAGAAGCAAATCTCACTGAGTTCAAAGGGACTTACTCATAGGCAAGTGTGTATAAGATTATGCCTTTAGGTGATTAACATACTGGTTAAATTAATTAAATTCATTTATTAGCTCTAGAGTCAACCCTTTGTTGTTGACTCCATCATCATCATCATCATCATCATCATTATTTATTTCCACCCCGCCACTCTGGGCAGCTTCCAATACATATAAAAACATAATAAAATAGCAAACATTACTAGTAACAATCTGATCCAAAATAAAAAAAGTCACAATAACTTTAAAATAAACAACTTATATCAAATAAGGCAATATTCAATAATCCACTAAAATCTTATAGTAAACAGTAAACTTGAACATCAGCAAATAATAATTGAAGAGTTTACATTTATCAATATATAACAGACTTGCTTCAACAATATTGCACTAAGTTCACTACCGCACAACCGAGAATGACCTTTGGGTAGTGCTTTGTATTCAAAAGATATGGTCAGCATGAGCAAGATACCGGAACTTAGTTTTGGTGGCTCCTCAACAGCTTCAGAACTTGCTTTCTCTCTAGACTAATCAACTCCAAACCCAAAGACAAAGATTTGCACAATCTTTTCAATGTCTAATGTGCTTGGAATGTAGGTTAATTTAGGGCCAACATGGAGAGAAATGTCTAAACTTTGGGAAACTGCAAGGGTGGAAGAATTGCCTTTATATGTCCAGGTGAGAGAATGAAGGTCAAGTTGATGAGACCCAGCCGAACACTCCTGCTGTGTGCAAGTCAAAAGCTCTACACTGCGGCAGTCAGTGATTACTTTCTAAGACAGTGACATATTGGACCTCATGGTCCAGCCAACCAAAATGATAGATCCTTGCAAATATTACTGCTGCAATCATGGAAGCCCACCCCTCCCCTGTGCCAGTGGTTAACATGGTGTCTGCCTAGTGTATGAATTGTCTCTCTGTGTGCAAAGCACTTTGCCATTTGGAAGGAGGAAAGTCATAATTATTTCCGTACTACAGCTGAAGTGTACAGCACTACACCAGCAAGATAAAGATTTTTCTAAGACCACATGATGAATCCTGGAGTGAACTGGGATGTGAACTCCGGCCTCCCACCAAGTTAGTATATATTAGGTCATACTGGCTTTTTAAGTATTTGAGTTAGTGGGGGAATGTTTTGTTTGCAGTGTTTTTGCCAGTTTGAGGCATATCATTTCCGGTCTTCCGGTCCCACCTGCCTTAATGGAAGCAGCCCCCATGACAGCGGGGGATCATCGGTGAATGAAAAACAGGGATGAGAGAGAGTAAATCATCCTTGCAACTTCCCCCCAGGGATGGGGAAAATGGGCTTCACTCGCAGTTCATCTTGGTACCTGGCTCTCGCTTTGGCATGGAATGTGGGAGGCAGGAAGGCACAGAGTGCTAAAGCACTTTGCCTGGCAAAAACCCTCCTACACCGCCATTAAGAAGCAGAGGTTCTCCATTTAATTGGATCCTTAATTGGCTTTAAAGAACTGGCGCGTGATGGGAAAAGGTTGAAACAACATACTGCCAAATATACCAGCTACATGGATCAAAGGTTTGAATTGAGATAAGATTTTATTCGGCGTGAGAGTTGTTTGGGGAGGAGGAAGCCTACGGTTTGTTTATTCTAAGTTTCTTTTATATATTTATGATTTGGCAACCCTCTCCGGAATATAAGATAAAAAGATATTTACTAGTGAGGAAGGGATGTTGGAGTAATATCGATATTAACAAGCAAAAATGGAAACTGTGATCTGAAATGAAGAAAGGAGGGGGAGATCATGTATGACTGTTGGAAAGACAGAGTAATTTCCTCACCTACGTTTGAAAACAAGAGACAAGGAAAAAGAGACTGAAATTTTTGTGTGCTACCGACAGAGTGTAAATCTAAGATGAAGTTTAATTGGGCCATAAATCTCTTGCTGGAAGGAAAAGAATTTGGGGGTTGTGATAAGAAAGCGGCAGAGATTCTGGGAGTTGGAAAGGAGTATTAAATCTTCAACATGTTCAAAAACTGCCTACCTTTTCCTAGGCTGAGGGGGAAATGGTGGAGGTCTGCAACATGTTTTACTAGTGAGACAGAATGGTTTCTAGCAGACTGTCGCTTGTTTCAAGACATCGAAGCAAGGGATGGAGAGATAAGACATCTGAGAAACTTCAAGATTCAGTTCCGCCCCAAGCCATGATGAGAGAAAACAACAGCTGGGAAGTGAAAGAGACAACACCATATATGGACAGAAAGAATCTCCATTAATATAACAGTTTTCACACACAGAGCAGAATAAAGATAATTGTTTGAGTTCCTCACTTGAAGCTTTATAAATTTATATATTGCAACATCACAAATGGAAATCATTAATTATGTAGCTGTTGACTAAGGGATTATTATTATCACTGAAATGTAACTGACATTAATTAAGATTATGGAACTCAGCGATATAAAATAGGAAATGCACCCAAAAACCATCAGGTAGGGAGCTACTTTAACTAAAATGTATTAATTGGAAGTTGATTGGCATTTTGATAATTGTATAATTTGGGAATTGTTATTGTTATAATTTGGTTATTATTGGGAGTATATTGGAAAACTAATAAAATAAATAAATTATAGAGGCATATCATTTCCTGGCTTGACCCAGTTTGGACCCCATTCTTTGGAGCAAACAGGGAACTGGACAGAGCAGGCTTGATTCAACAGGCAGGCTAAAATGGCAAAGCAGCAATAATTTATTATGCTACAATTTGGCAGCCTGCAGTGAGTTTTCTGTCTCACGCTGCTTTGTGTACCCAGGCCCCTGTTGCTGAGTAGCTTAGAATGATTAATTTAGATGGAAACAAGCCTCTTCACAATGCTGCAACCTGGAATGGTTGAGATGATGAGTTCCTGTTCACATTTAATCACAGCATGAGGGCAGTGCTGTTTTTTTAACCCTAACAAGATCTGTCATTAAAAGTTACTGGAGCTTGACTTTTCTTCATTCGCTGCTAGTCACCCACATCCAAGGCTGTGGGTCAAATTTTCTTTGGAGACAGCTGAGCTTCTGCTCTGCTGTTCTGCAGTCTTTGTTTCCGCTTTTGCTGGATAATGAAGATCGGCAGTTCTAGTATTCAGTAGTGGATTTGTTCTTTGCATAAAAGGCCTTGATGAATTACAGCTCTCACAAAGGAGGCAAATATATCAGGTACTGGTCATTCTGGAAACGTCTTTTCCCCTACCCCTGCCTATTAAGTTGAAAGTTTGTCAGAATTAATTCATATTTCATTAATCCTCATTTTTTAAAAAAATCCACATTTACTTATGCTTAACTGAATATTTTTATATTCTGCGTTTTAGAAAAAATAACTTTCATACAAGTCAGCTTGCAATAATATACATAAATTGCAGCACTATTTTTTAAAAAGTCATAATTAAAAAACACACATAAAATCAAACTAAAACACATAAAATCAAACACACAATAAAATCAAACTGATAAGATGCATCCAGCCTAATAAAAGCAGAGATCACAGCAGCACAATAACATCAGTCCAATGAAAGTCATTAAAACAAAAAGGAAACAGTAAACGAATGTTTTTAGGAGCTTTTTAGTTTAGGGGGAAAGTGGATAAGGGGAGGCATATAGACGTGCATAAAGTGGATAGGGAGCAGTTTTTCTCCCTCTCTCATAATATTAGAACCTGCACCATCCAATAATACTGAATGCTGGAGAGACAAAAGGAAGCGTATCTTCAGACTGTGCATAGTTAAACTATGCGCTGCGGCGGGAAGGTAAATGGCATTTCCGTGTAATCTGGCACTCATTGTGGTCCTCCGTGCGCCAGTAGTGGTTTAGTCATGCTGACCCAGAAAACTGTGGACAAACACCGGCTTCCTCAGCCTGAAAGTGAGATGAGCGCCGCAACCCTAGAGTCGCCTTTGACTGGACTTAACCGTCCAGGGGTCCTTTACCTTTTACCTTAGTTAAACTATGAAAATCACTCTCACAAGAGGTAGTGATGAGCACCAACTGAAATGGCATTGAATTCATGGAGGATGAGGCTATTGATATCTACTAGCCATCGTAGCTGTGCTACAAGATACTTCCACTATCAGAGGTATACCACTTGCTGTAATTATAAGCGGGGAGAGTGCTCTTGAATTCAGATTCTGCCTGAGGGCCTCTGTTCTTAATCATCTGGGTGCCTACCATGAGAACAGGATGCTGGACTAGATAGGCCTTTGGTCTGTTCCAGCAGGGATCTCCTTATGTTCTTATGTGCGATAGCCAACATCCTGCAAGCAGAAGTCCACTTGCTCAATGGGACTTCCTTTTCCTCTCCTGCTTCAGCAGCCCCACACTTAGCCCCAGTTCTGCTCTGGATAGTCTTCTCTCTGAAGCCAGTTTGGGACACTCATGGAAGTCCATTCTGCTGGCAGGCAGACACAGCTGGGTGCCTTGTTTTAGACCAACTTATGCCGCTGTGAAACCACCAAGTTTCACAGAAGTCATGTGTGTGCTGGAAATTTTGTGAAACTCAAAAGCTTGGGTAGTTGCACAAGTTGGTCAGGTAAGAGAGATAATTGTGCTCAGTCTCCAGTTTACTACTTGTTCTTTTTAAAGCTATCCTTAAGGCTGCCAAGTAAGTAACAATGTTTTACACCCCAATTCTAAACACATTGGCCATAATCCAGAAAGGCCTGACACACCTACTGGAGATTATATACTATTTTTGGTCGCTTTTGATCTCGCGCAGTTTTCCTCAACCCAACCTTCTGTTAGGCTGCAAATCATTTTTTTAAATACAGAGGAATTTTAAGTACAGTTTCTTTGACTTCTGCTTCCCCTGTGTTGGCATTGAAACTATATACTGGCCCCAGTCTTGGTCGTGATCCTTGTGGTAGCAGTCTTGTTCTTTGGGGTGTTCTCCTCTCAGGCCCCTGCACGCACCCTAAATCTGTTCTGGGTTCCCCTTCCCCAACCCTAGCTAGCACAAGATTTAATTTAATACTGTCCATCTGATTCAATGCAAAATACCTTTTTGAGTTGGAAGCTGGTGATAGTTAAAGGGGTAGATGGGCCTAGCCACCTGCATAGTCCGCAGGGCCAAAATCTGCTTTGGTTTTGAGCAATTTTACAGAAACTCTTGCTTTGTTGGTTTGGTTCAGATAATTTCATGACCAATAAATTTTTCTGAGGAGAAACAAGGGGGTATCGTCTGGATCTAGATCCATGCTGTTCCGATGAACCACCCAGTTTATCTGCATGTTCCACTTCAAAGCCATAAAATTAAACATCAGGATCTGAAGCTCAGTCAGGGTTGCTTGAAACCCAGAACTAATTGCACATCTGCACACACACGAAAAGCCAAAACTTCATCCTGGACCCATGTTTTTCACGGCTAGTTAGAAATCGAGCAAAGAGACAGACTACTCTTATTGTTTGGGTATTAAAATTTTCCCCTGAAGGAAAGCAGAAAGTCAAATAAATTCCTTGAGTGAAGGTGGTTTAAGAAAATGCAATTCAAGCATATTTCTGGTGCTGTTCAGCTGCAGACTCCAGTTGAATGGAAGTTTCTTGGTTTTTTTTACATGATACTGTATGGCTTGGAGCTGTGTGTGAATGATTCTGCCATAGACTCTGCACCACAATTTAGCATCTTCAAGCAGTTGCTGGAATCCCAGGATCATGGCTAATTTCAGGGTTTTGTTTTTACACAAATCACCAGTGTAGGGGACTCTTTGCTAAAATATTTCGAGTCCTCCCTTGCTTTTGAAAAATTGTTTTGGTATAATGTTTCTAAAACAATACCCACAATCTGTGATGATCCTTCTTTGTAACTTCCATTCATGATACAGTGGTACCTCTGGTTACGAACTTAATTTGTTCCGGAGGTTCGTTCTTAACCTGAAACCATTCTTAACTTGAGGTACCACTTTAGCTAATGGGGCCTCCCGCTGCCGCTGCACTGCCAGTGCGCAATTTCTGTTCTCATCCTGAGGTAAAGTTCTTAACTTGAGGTACTACTTCCGGGTTAGCAGAGTCTTTGTAACCTGAGGTGTTTGTAACCTGAGGTACCACTGTACTTCCTAAGGAAATCCAAGCAGATGAGTTTATGTTCACTGCACATTCATCAGTAGGATATGGGTTGAATAGATTCATAATGTTTGTTTGAGAGAAAAATCTGCCTCATTATCAGTGCAACATACTATGTTTGCTATATAACATCAGCCTACTGCTAGGGTATACTTATAAAATGTTAACCACAGTCTTGTGGTGTTAAACCAACTTTTAATATACTATTTAAGCAACACCTTTTGAGCCTAGAGACAAATTCCATTTTGATTTTGAAGTATGTTCCAATGCAAAGGTGCATAAATATAATGAACTCATTAATGCATGAACTGCCACACAGGTAAAGTTATAAATGAGTTATACTCTAAAGGCAAAAACACACCCTTTCTTGTTTTTTAAACTAAGTTTCTTGTGGCATATAAATAGCTATTTTTAAACCACACAAGACTACCTAATTGTAAAAATGAAAACAAATAGCACGATGCAATTGGAGTAGGGGCCAATATATCTGCCTTTGGTAGCTAGACAAATTCACAGAGGATAAGACTATCAATGACTACTAGTTGTGATGGCAATAGCATTGTGAAACCATTGCCCTCATATCCTGAAAAAAATGGCCGAAATGGAAAACTAAACATTAAGGGCACAGTTCTTCAACAAGTCCCCAGTAAATATCAGCAGGGTACAGCATCCCAACCTATGCAATGTGTGATCAATGCCTTGCTAAAGAATACATAATAAGCATCGAGAAGAATTCATCCCTACATTAATGGTCACAGTCTGCTGTCACATTTTCCCCAAACTTTTGAAGTCTCAGACATGCGAAAGACAAAAATCAGGGCCCGGGTACTGAAAGGTGATGCTATACTAAGCTAAACCACATAGGCAGCATAGCGTGACTGGCGTGATAAACTCAAGGTGTAGTAGCCTGCCAGAAACTGCCAAGTCTTTTGAATAGGCTTTTGTTATCTCTTAGGCTGTAAGCTGCCAACATATGTGGTTTGGCAGACTGGAAGCGGGTTTCTTGTTTTGTTTTGTTTTTGTTCCCCTGTGTCAACACATTGGACTCGTAGAGCAGAAATGCATTCTTATTAAGTTCTTGCACGCATGAGTTGTTGGCAAATAAAGTGGCTTCCTTATCATTTCAGCAGCTGAAAGCCACAGGATGTGGCCATGTGATAACTGTTTGCGCTGAGCACGCTGTGGGTTTTTAGACGGACTGAAGTCATTTGCTGGATTATAGCCCAAACGAAGAGTACCAAAGTCCGAAAGAGAGGAAAGTGTTTCTCCTTTCCAGCACTTGCCCTTGAGAGAAGTTAAGGATGCCAGTCTCACTTCTCCCAGAGAGACACATCATAAACAAACCCACACTTCTTGTTGCATTTTTTGGGGTGAGAGTGCACCAGCAAGGCTGTGTTTGCATCACATCCTTCCAAGTTATTAATCCTTTATGGATTGAATCCTTCCAAGTTATTAGTCCATTGTAGAAGGGTGAATTTTGAAGGATTTGTGTTTTTCACTTCATATATTTGTTTGAGAAAGTGGAAATTAGGTATATTTGCCTTTAATTGTTAATGGAATCAAATTTCTCCCCCATCACTACTTACAGGGAAGTGGATATGGGATTACATGTAGCCCTAGGCTGTAATCCTAGACATACTCTGAGGTTAGTAAATCCCATTGAATTCAATAGGACTTACTTCTTTGTAGAGATGGTTAGGCTTGCGCTGTTAGTTATGCAAACTTTCTCCCACACCCTTAAAAAAAGAAAGAAAAAAGAATGCAGTAACAACACAGCCCTAAGTTAAGACAGCCTATCACCTACTTGCATGAGGCAAATAAACCATTTGTTTTGGGTACGTGGATTTCCAAATTTGCTACACCAGCTATTCTGAGCAGGCAGACTATAAAAGTCATTTGGGATCTTTTGGTTGATGTTTTGCAATTATTTACAAAGCCAGATTGTTTCAGAGTCAGGAATGTGGGTTATTTAATATGAACATGCAGAATGAAGCGCTTTCCACCATCTAGATTTACTAGAAAGAACCTACTTTAAAGTCCCACTGATACTTGGCTCTTAATATATTGCTTGAAGGATTAAAAATTATGTCAAATACATCATTTACTTCATATGCCGGAAACAACATCTCAGAAAAGATAGCTTAATTTTGGTTTTCCCTTTTGTTAAGGGAACACATTATTTAGGTCTGTCAAGATGGGTGTGGTTGGCTGTTCTTCAAACTAAAATGTGCTCAGAAAGATTAAAGCAGAGCTTGGCACGGTTTCAGACAAAAAAAATCTATCTGTGTACAAAGTGCCACCAAATGGCATGTAGAACAGCTTTCTCCCTTGCAATTACATAAGGTCTTTACACAACGTACAAAGAAATTAATTGACTGGGGTTCTTCATACCTTAATGAAATACAGTATGTGAGAAAAACACTGAATATCTCATTGTTTATATGAGGTTTTGGTGCCTATATAGTGAGACCGTGAGAGAACCTGAATGAGTACATGGGCTACAATGCATCGATCTGATTACATTGTAAAACTATTTGAATGAAAGCTTAGAGTAAGCATTGCAAACAATGGTTTGTCTCACAGTTGTGACTACATCGCAAGCTGAGGTCTCTAGTCAGGATATGAATTCTGTCTCTTTCTCTCCCATTTAATTTCCATCACAACTGGTGCTGATTCGGATTCTCCACCACCTTACTGGGGAAAAGGATTGCACAGGCACCTTCAGCGATGGCACTGAACTTACACAACCACTCCTTGCATGGAATGAGCATAGGGACAAGATAGTACTTCACAGCACCTGAAAAGACAGTTCTTGTGGAATGCAACCATCTTCTGAAAACAGCTTGGATCAGAACCACCATATTCCTATCCTGTTGGAAGTGAAACAGCAGAGATCATTCCATGTGCAACTTAATTCTGTTTGTGTGTATAAATCAACTAGCCAAGAGGGGGATGAATGGAGGTGTTCTTAGCAACCAGGCAGAGTGTTATGATCTTTGCTGAAGTAGCACATGTCCTGACTGGCTATATAGTTTTGAAGGAGTTTTCCTCTGCATGTTTGGTTGAATGTCTCCCTGCTATGGATGAGACCTGAAGTAAGAAAGACAAAATTGCTCTGTTTGTTTCTGTTCAGTTTTGCTCAGGACGTTTCTCTCTTGACTCCACATGCATTATTTTAGTGACTTTGCTTACATTTCTAGCTTAGCCAAAAGGATTAATGGTATTAAAAGTTGCTGAGAAGCCTGAAGAAATTGACAGGACACACTCTCCCTATCTGCTTCCTCACTAAAGTTTTTCAGCCAGCAGAACCAAGGTGGTACCTGGTCCCAATCAGGCCAAAGTTAGTGTCCAGTTTATCAGTTCCCTTCAAGACAACCTGGACCTGACCCGTTGCAACCCACCCTACCATATTGCATGTGAAGAGAATATTTGAACTTAGCTTGGTTAAATAAATCTAGTTACAGCTTCTTCACTTAAGGTCTTATAGTGGCCTCCTTCAAGGGCCTTGGTGGAACCATCTTTTCTTTCAGGCATACATTAACCCAGCAAGCAAAACAAGGTTCTAGAGCTTCTTGCAATAACTTTATCCACATCTTCGGGCCACAAAAACAAATTCAGCCAAGCAACTGTGGTAGCATGAGGTTCTCATGGGACAATTCTGTGACAACTGTGGACTCCAGGATAGAAGGGATGCAAATGGTTTTGTCTGTCATGTGCTTTGCAAATAGGTCCCACAGCGACCAACTAATCACACATGTTTCTGGAAATCCATAAGCAGAACATGACAATGATGCACAATCTCTACTGTTTGGCAGTTGCATTGGGTCCCCAGAAGTATATCTGAATGTAGAATATTCCTCTTCAGTCCTAACTCCATTTGGCTGCTTTAGATATGGGCCTGATAAATCCCACAAAAGAGAAAGGCTGGTCATTACTACTACCAAAGAACAAGAAGCATGCAGAAGTCTGTATACGCCACCTGCTGTATATTATCTCCATTGCAATAAAAATCATAATTAATGAAGCTCTGCATCCAAAATCTGCATGCATCTGTCTCAGTTGAAAAATTCGGAATTACTGAAGCATGTTACAGTAGCGGGTATGCTGAATCCCAAAAGGATATTTCATCCTTTTGAATATTTTATAGTTTATATACCCCAGAGCAGAAAAATGTTAAAAGGCAGTCTTCCAATTAAGTGTGAAGGTTGCATCTTTACACACACTTTTCATGGAACAAGTCCCATTGAGCACAGTGAGCAAACATGCATTTTACTTGTTTAGTAAATTTCAATACCATCCTTCACCTGAGGATTACAGGGCAGTTTACATAGGATTGCAATGAATCATGTCCAATAACATTATGCCTTATCACATAGGTCTAGTTTTTGGCCACCCCTACCCCACATCCAATTCTTTCCAGTACTGTACTTGGAAAGTCCAAAACAGCCAAAATAAGAGGGGGAAAACACAATTACAGGGGAAAAGGTTTGGGACAACACTGAGATAGGGTGGACATCATAATGAAACTATGTTAAGTAAGCCTGAGTATGCTTAAGGCTTAAGAACACTTAAGAACACAAATATCTTATGGGATGACATCAGGGACCAGAATTCTATACAAGGATTCCAGTTAGGTGGTCCACTGGAAATTTGCCAGGAGTCCACTAGTTCATAACATTTGGAGGGAACCATGAAAGAAAGAGCAAGGTGTACTGTGTTGTTCGTATCAATGGAATAAGAAATACAGTGGTACCTCGGGTTACATATGCTTCAGGTTACATACGCTTCAGGTTACAGCCTCCGCTAACCCAGAAATAGTGCTTCAGGTTAAGAACTTTGCTTCAGGATGAGAACAGAAATCGTGCTCTGGCGGCGCAGCAGCAGCAGGAGGCCCCATTAGCTAAAGTGGTGCTTCAGGTTAAGAACATTTTCAGGTTAAGTACGGACCTCCGGAACGAATTAAGTACTTAACCCGAGGTACCACTGTATACTTCATAACCTAAGCAAATCTGGAGCCTGTCTAGGATATTTTACCGCCTGAGGCAAAGAAACAAAAAGTTCTCCCATTTATACAGAAGCCCAATAGACTGGCAGTTTAATCTTACTTCAACACCCACAGCAGGAAAGCACCCTTTAATGCACCTGAAGGAAGGATACTAATTTAGGGAGTGCAGATGTGCTACATGGTACACACAACTCTGCCCCTGAATACCTCCCTGCCACTCTCTGCCCCCTACCAGCATCTTCCATGCCAGGTGGCTGCCGCACACTACCTAATGGCAGGACCTGGTAAGTGTATGCTACATGGAAAGCTGGAATTGATTCACAGCCAAAAGACAATCTGAAATGCTGGGGTTTTGGTGATGGCAGAGAATCATTCAGAGAAAGTTTGGTTTGACAGAGAGTGCAGTATTTAATTAAGTTTCACTCGGTGTGGACATGACTAAGTTAGGTCCCTTAATTTCAGTGGGTCTGATGGGGTGAGCTCCCGTTGCTCAGTCCCTGCTCCTGCCAACCTAGCCGTTCAAAAGCATGTCAAAGTGCAAGTAGATAAATAGGTACTGTTCCGGCAGGAAGGTAAACGGTGTTTCCATGCGCTGCTCTGGTTCGCCAGAAGCAGCTTAGTCATGCTGGCCACATGACCCGGAAGCTGTATGCCAGCTTCCTCGGCCAATAAAGCAAGATGAGCGCCGCAACCCCAGAGTCGGTCACGACTGGACCTAATGGTCAGGGGTCCCTTTACCTTTTTAACTTGAGTAAAACTCAGTTGAATACCACTCAGATATTTTTTTTTATACTTCACCCTAATTTTAAATGCTGGCATAAATAAAAAACTGGATACAGAATAGTTTTACTGCTTTATTACAAAAAAACTATTGCAAGAAATGGTTAATGCTACAATACTGAAATAACATTTCACAACAGAATTATTGAAAGGTTTTAAACAATGTACAAATGCATTAGAAAATGCATCTGTGACTCATATATACACAAATCAGATACTTTCAAAGTAACTGAGATTTAAGTTTAGAATAGAAGCAAACAGTGTGGTTGTTTCATCCAGTTGCAGGCAGGAAAGAAGCTGGTCACTTCTGTTGTTGATGCATTTTCATACTGAAAGCAAAAAAGAGAATATTCAGGACCCTTCTCAGTAAAATGCCCACAAAAAGACAGTGAAAAACATCAACAGTTTGGAAAACAAAAGCTTGCAACATGTTTGTGGCAATCGCTCCAAATCCCTAACCCTGGCAAAAAGCCTATATATATAATCATGAAAAAGCAAGTCATGTTAGAGGCATAAGGGGACAATAATTAAGGTACCATAATAGTTAATTTAGAAAGGATGAAAAGTTAAATACTAGAGTGGCGGGGGGGGGGGAGAGAGAGAAACACTCACTCCCTATACTTTTTAAAGAGTAATGTGTAGGGATATCGCGGAGTGGGGAGTGGGGTCCGGAGGGAGCACACTTCCCCACCAGCAGGCAGCCACAATCTGCCTGCACGCGTGACCCTGGGGTGCAGGGAAAACTCCCCCTCAGACAAGTCATGGCGGTCTAGTGTTTCCCAACCTTTGGCCTCCAGCTCTTTTTGGACTACAATTCCCATCATCCCTGACCTTTGGTCTTGCTAGCTAGGGATGATGGGAGTTGTAGTCCAAAACCAGCTGGAGACCAAAGGTTGGGAAACACTGGTCTAGAACATCGTCCCCTATGTCTGACCTTTTGCGGTCTCAGAGTCAGTGGTGTCCTGTCTGTAAGTTTTTCCCTGAGACCTTTTGTCTCCATTCGTCATACATTGTGGAAGGGGAAAATGACGCTGTGGAACAGGTGCCAAAATAGCTTTGTACCACCCCACGATTTCGGGACAGAAGATGTGTAAAGGTCACAGCCCAAAAATGTATCTGCCTAGCTTGCATATTTGTTTCAATAAAAAGAGGCTCCACAGGAATGGTGGTAGCTCACTCACTACAGCCCACCTGTGCGCAGCTCACATGATGATCAACACCTGTCTTGGGCCTTCACTTCAGTAATGCTCATGGAAAGTAAAAGTTTAAATAAATAGACATACATACATACATACATACATATACTATTATATGTATACATGACAATTAAGGACACACACACAACTGACTAGGTGCCCATGTATGATGCTGTATGCAGTTCATAGTGGGGTTAGATACATGCATGCAGCCCCGATACCTTGCCATGTGTATATGCACCATAACACAATGTGGAATAGATTTAAATTTGTTGATGGTTGGGTGGAAGAGTGCTTGCCTTTTTAATGTCATTTAAATTCTGAACGCTCAGCTACCAATTGCATCGAAAGGTGATAAGCTGCACACAGGATTCTACTGGAAAGAAGCACAACTCGGCAGCGACACAGTGAGAATTGCAGCATCCAATAATGGAACAGCTTCAGGTTCTTCTAAACCTGATTGGATACTTTCTTTTCCTTATTACAAGAGGGAACCAGAACAGAACCATGGGAACCCTCAATTGCGATTGTCAACCAAAGTCACAATCTCCACCTACAGCAGGAGTGGGGCAACTCTGGCCCTTCAGATCTTGTTGGACTCCACCTCCCATCAGCCCCAACCAGCACGGCAAATGAACGGGGATAATGGGAACCATTGTCCAGCAACACCTGAAGGGCTACGGTTTCCTACCCCTCACCTACAAAATGGCAGGAATGATTGCATCTTCATTGAACCTGTCCTGTCTGCAACCTCCTAGAACCAAGTAAAGGTAAAGGGACCCCTGACCATTAGGTCCAGTCGTGGCCGACTATGGGATTGCGGCACTCATCTCGCTTTATTGGTCGAGGGAGCCGGCGTACAGCTTCCGGGTCATGTGGCCAGCATGACTAAGCCGCTTCTGGCGAACCAAAGCAGCGCACAGAAATGCCGTTTACCTTCCTGCCGGAGCGGTACCTATCTACTTGCACTTTGATGTGCTTTCGAACTGCTAGGTTGGCAAGAGCAGGGACCGAGCAACGGGAGCTCACCCCGTCATGGGGATTCAAACCGCCGACCTTCTGATCAGCAAGTCATAGGCTCTGTGGTTTAACCCACAGTGCCACCCACGTCCCAAGAACCTAGAACCAAAGCAGTATACAAAGACTGTAAAATCAAATCTATCAGATACGTTGTGGCACGATCATCAGCACGCTCACTAAGAATTAAAGCACAGTGTTCAATTGAGCTGATGTAGTATTGGTAGGACTAATGGGTTATTCAGTATGATTAGGATCAGGACTTCCCCCAGCTGGAACTCATTGGGACTCTAGTTCCGGCACCTCTCAGGTGGATGCCATTGCCATTCTAAGAAGACAAGGCAGGTGTTCATCCAGCACCTCTTTTTCTGGAAAAATAGCATTGATTAGGATTAATGGGTTATTGGTGACATGAGGAAGAGTGGAATATCTAGCAATTATTCTGGGAAATTTCTGCCTCCCATTGCTTCCTGCAGTCTTGGTATCTTAGGGCAACTAGATTACTTGACAGTAATCTATCCTGGCAGTCACTTGTAAATCAGATTTGAATGAAGGTTGATGTCATTCTTTTTCTAGGCTAGGGAACCGGTGGTCCTCCAGATGTTCTTGAAGTGCAGTTCCCCACAACCCTGCCCATCAGCCATGTTGCCTGGAGCTGATGAGAGTTACTAGTCCAACAAAGTTGGGCAGCCCCAGATTTTCCACCTCTTTTTCTCAAAAGAAAGAACAGCACAGTCCTTGAAGGATTCTATGGAATAAATTATTTGTCGATAAGCCCAAGCCCTCATCAAGAAACAGTCTGAGGGAACCAAATCTAAATATCACTCATCCATGGTGATACAAAAGATGTAACAATAAACTAAAAAAATGACTCTCTTGAAGTAGCTTCCCAGCTGTTGACTCTTGAGGGAAGCCACTTCACCCTGCCGAAGAATTTGGCTGGATCTGACTTCAATCCAGAGAACCCTCAGCAGGTGTGCTGCTGTACCCATATGCAAGTAATCCACACATTTGTGGAATATGGAGAGCCTTATGGATATTCCTCATGGTTTAGGCCATTGCAAGATGTGTTTTCTCTTCCCTTTACTTTACCCCACCTGAAATCCTTTCCCCATGGCTTTACCCACTTCTGTGCTGCATTCCTAGATTTAAACAGTATAATGAACCATTTGGCTATCCTTTAGCTCTTCTTGGACAAAGCTAATGAAACACATTTCTTATAGCTGAAAAACATATGGCCTTGCCTTGCTTTATACTCCATATGTATGGAAGCTTGCTAAGTCACCTGGAATCGTCTATCATGGCTTTAGTCCCTTACTCTTTATGCTTGTGGCCCTCCAGATTGCATTGAATTCTCATCATCTCTGACTGACAGCCATGCTGGCTAGGACTGGTGGGAATTGGAGTCCAACATTTGAAGGGCCCCACATTCCCCTGTCCCACTTTATATTATTTTCTGAAGCATGGGATAGCCCCAAAGCAATCAATGCTATAACACTATTATAACTAAGCAGATGTATGTGTAAGTGAAGTAATACTATACTCTGTCCTTGCCTTAGCCATGCGTCCTAGTACTCCCTTCTTCTGAGGCCACCCTGTGCTTGTTTTAGACTGCAAGCCCCTTGCGGCAGTGAGCTGCCACACCTATGTTCTTTGTAAAGCAACACTGACATAGATAGATGACAAAATTGTCATCGTAAGGTAGAATAAGTTGAACTCCAAGTTGAACTCCAAAGAGCCATACATCTGAGGAAGTTTGAGCAAGCCAAGGAACGCACGTCCTCTTGGATTATATATCATAGGGATGTCATCACCACACAGCTTTAAAATGTTAGCATTAGTCAATGTAAATATATTACCTCACAAAAAGCAGATTACTTAATATCTCTGATAAATGGGTCTGCGTATATACGAGGGCATGGACCATTTCACTGATGATGTTGAGACCATTTTATTTGAGAACAATCACTGCAAAACACAGTAAAAATGAACGAGAGAACCCAGAATTACAAGAATATGTAAGAGGACAAAGCTGGATTGTCCAAATGGGGTTTTGAACAATTAGGATTTAATTCCACAATCATAAAACAGATCTTTATACTGCCTTCTACATTTCTGCATGTAACAGAGATGCTTTTCATTCTGTTTGTGCTACATGCAAATACTCCTACTGTAACAATGTAGAAATCAAATGTACATTGTAGCCAATGTAGGTATTTTACTTAGTAGCAATCTGATTCAAGCTTCACGCGTAAAAATGCCCTTTAAAATGAACCCTAGCAGGTTAAAGTCCTAGGTTCCTCAGCAGAACTATCGCACACGTTACAAATACCAGTCAACTGGTTAATTTCTAAGTTGGTATCTCCTTTGTTTTGTAGAAGTCCTGGAAGATCAAGAACGGAAGAAATAATATAGTGAGGGACTGGAGAAGTGTCTTTTGGGGGCGTGACAGTTTTATTTATCCAAACTGTTGCTTTAAAACCTGCATTCAAGCCTCCTTGAATGTCTGTATCTAAAGAGTCACCAACCATCACGCAATCCTCAGGCTGAACCCCTAGAAGTTCACAACAGTGACGAAATATAGATGATGCCGGTTTCTCTTCTTTTTGCTCTCCCCCCACAACAATGGCATCAAAGTATGGCTGGCAAGCACAGGCTTCAATCTTTTCTCTTTGTGTCTGAGTGTCTCCATTTGTCAGCAGAAGCAAACGGACATATTTTCTAAGGTTGCTGAGCATCCCCCGTGTCTCTTCTGCCAAGGTCAGATGTTGCAGGCGGGTAGTTTTCCAAAGGAAATAACATTCTGTAGCTAGATTGCGGTTGGCTGTTCCTCCCTTTATTTCTTGTATAGCTTCTTCCCAGTGCTGAATCCTTAAGTCAGTAATACACATCTTAGAAGGATCGTGGCACTCTTTGAGGAGTTTGGCTTGGACTTTATCACAAATCAGGTGAGCTTCTTTTTCATCACAATGATGCTCGGACTGCAAGACATTTATCACCTATGAAGTGAAAGTTAAAACAGAACAGGATCAGTTTGGTGAAGATTCTACTGGTTTGCTCTGTACTGGACAGCTTATTTCTAAAAGATGTTCCACCAGAATGTGCAACAGCATGGATCCAATAAACTGCCACATGGAACGCAATACCTCAAGGACCGCCTCCATAATTACTGACCCAGACCCTGCAATCATCATCTGAGGGCCTTCTTCATGTGCCTCCTCCACGAGGGGTCTGGAGGGTGGCAACATGAAGTGGCTCCCCATTTGTGGAATGATTTCCCTAGGGAGGCTTGTCAGGCACCTTCATTACATATCTTTAGGCACCAGGCAAAAAACATTCCTCTTCTCGGAGGCCTTTGGCTAATTAAACAATCTATGGCCTTTTAAACTTGGGTGTGTGTGTGTTTGTTTGTTTTGTTTGTTATTATGTCGGCTGTTGTTGTGCTTTTATATTGTAAACTGCTCTGTGATTCTCAGATGAAGGACAGTATAGAAATTTAATAGATAATACTAAATAATAATATGACGATGAATGCAGCAATGCCACGCAGCCCGTATTCATCTCACAGACCCCATTTTCAAGAGCACAACTCTTTTAGTACTCATTCAGCCATTACTTTTGGATGCTCCATCAATTCTAGGGGTAATCTACAGTGTAATACACATCAAGAAATTCATGTATTTCAGCCATAACAACTTATACATTATTTAGAAATTGCTACAGCCCATACCTACAAGTTCTCAGCTGTCCTCTTATATTGTCCAACCAAGTCAGCAAAGCAGCAAAAACTAAATTAAAGGATACTGCACCTGCAGTCCTCTAATCCACATCCTGAAACAGCAATGCTGTTCTATTCTACATTTACACAAGAGCTCTCCTTTTGTTACAACGTGAGTTAATTTCTGCAAGGTGGGATGTTGGAACACTAGAGCTTTCTCTATGCAAGGGCACAAAGCCTTTTAACCACTACCATAATAGAGCCCATGTAAATGACATTAACCCCAGTAAGCATTTTGATTTAGAATGCCAAAATCAAATCATGGCATATTTTGTGAACTACATTATGCTGCGTATCCAAAGGGCGACACTATTTTCAAGTTCTTCATGTGAATTCCAAACTACTCTGTCTCTCACACACTGCATTTTTTTTAAAAAAAGGCAAAGCCTTTATCGTACTGTGCATAAAGTACATAAAGTGTCAAGGTACATTCTCTTCTTCTGGATTAATTGGTCAATGGCCAAGAACAAAAAACTATCCTCTGATTACTTGCTGTTACTTATGAGTACTTAATACATTAAGGGCTGTGGCTCAGTGCTTATGCTTTGCATGTAGAAGGTCCCAGCATCTTCAGGTTGGCCTGAAAGAGACCACCAACTAGAGAGTCACCCACCAGTCAGTGTAGCCAATATGGATTAAGGTAATAGACTAATGGTCAAATTCAGTATCCCTAAACTTGTCAGCATTCTTCACATGGCCCCCAGAAGTCAGCCGTTCAGGTACGAAGATGCCCTAAGAGAAGACATGCAAAATACCCACAGCACTTCCTCCCCTACAAGGGGCAAGAGGGTCTTTCCTTGAAAATATTCAAGAAAGAGATCCATAGTGAAACAGATTATCATCCAACAGTAATGACTGAAAGAGCTTAAAAGAAAATCCAATAGAATTTGTGCTCTTGAAAGTCGTGTCTGGGAGTGAATGCTGGCTGTGTGACATTGCTGCATTCATCACCACCATCACATTCTTTATTATTATCTATTAAATTTCTATACAGTGGTACCTCGGGTTAAGTACTTAATTTGTTCCAGAGGTCCGTTCTTAACCTGAAACTGTTCTTAACCTGAAGCACCACTTTAGCTATTGGGGCCTCCTGCTGCCGCCGCGCCGCCGGAGCACGATTTCTGTTCTCATCCTGAAGCAAAGTTCTTAACCCGAGGTAATATTTCTGGGTTAGTGGAGTCTCTAACCTGAAGTGTATGTAACCTGAAGCATATGTAACCTGAGGTACCACTGTACTGCCCTTCATCCGAGGATCACAAGGTGACTTAAAATATAAAAACACAAAAATACATAGCACAGGAACTAACAAAAATAATAACGCCTCTGCGCCCCGCCCCCTCCCCCGTTTAAAAGGCCATAGATGCTTTAATTAACTAAAGGCCAATATTGATTCAGCACTGGGTCCCCTTAGCCCGAGATGTCCGGGAGATGGGAGTTGCTTAAGTACTTTACTTCCTTAAAAACCACAAAAGGCACAACAGATTCAGAGCAGGAACAGTCTGGCAATAAGGCTTTACAGCTTATTATACTTGCACTTCCTTGTCGCTGTGTTTTTTTAACGGAGGAAGACCAGAAGGGAGGAGCTGGGTGCAACCGGTACCTCCTCAATGGCTCTCCTGCCTGCGGCGGCGGTGTCGATCAGCGTGTTGTCCAAGTCAAAGAAAACAGCCTTGACCCCTTGCAGCCCCATAGCAGCAGCAGCAGCAGCAGCAGCAGCAGCAGCAGCAGCAGCCGCCCCACTGGAGTCGCAGCGGGTCTCGCAGGTGGAGGAAACAGCCGCGTCCGCCCTGCCAGCTATGCAATCTCAGCTGGCCGATTCATTTGCTTGTGTCTCGCGAGAACTGGCAACACCCGAGAAAAAGCGAGACCGCTCCGAAAGGAATGCGGGACGTGCCCGTCGGAACTCCCGTCCCTGTGGGTTTCTCAGATAGACCCAGGCGTATAGACCTTTAAGTGTAGAGCAACGCACACAGCCAATTTCCGGGTCCTTCCGGGTTGAATTTTTGGGGAGTGTTGACATGGGCTCCGTTTTGAGCTGGAAATGTAAGCCAGCCTCAAGACCCTTAACGGTGGTCCATCATAGGTTGCTTAATCTCAGCCTGACCTCCCCCCCTCCCCCCGCAATATGGTCAATGGATCACATGGCAAGGCTACTACTTTCATAGCTGTCAACGTTTCCCGATTTTTAAGGGAAATTCCCTTATTCCGAAAAGGATTCCTCGCAAGAAAAGGGAAAAGTTGACAGCTATGACTACTTTGTAAGCTTCTCTCAGCTTTCACACTGCGCTCCAGGGCGATACAGGGACCAGAACTGTTGGGACCGGATTTGGACAGGCAGAGCAGACTCAAAAATAAAAAAAATACAATAATAAAATAAAATGAACGACGATTATTTTCCACACGGCTTGACCTTGTGTTAAAAGAGAAGGGGCGGGGAACTTTATTTACTCCTCCGTTGCTTCAGGCGGGAATGCCACATCACATTTCTCCATGGACACGTAGCAGCTCTCAGTTCCGCAATGGTGGGCATCGGAAAAAATGCTTTGTTCCCCTCTATCTGGACCCAGAAACGACCTATCGCAGCAGTGACAGAGCCACTGTAATTTTAATGCCGTATCTCTGCGGCCTCCCTTCACAAAAGAACGTCGTCGGCAGCGGAGGGAGGAGCCAAACCTTCGCGTCACCGTTGCCTCTTCCCCGCCCCCTTCCTGACTCAGCGCTCAACCTGGTGTGGTGGGGGAGGGGCGCCGCGGCGCTGCTCGTTCTTGCGGGGAGGGGGCGGGGGGACGAAGGCGGCTCTTTCTACCTCAGGCGAGCTGCCTCGACCGCGAGGAGAAGGCGGCGGGTCTCCTGGGCGCCTCGGGAGGGGCTGGAAAAACCCTTTTCAAGTGAATGAGCTAAGGGGCAGCGCAGGTGTCCTCCTGGCTATGGCTCAGTCGACGGGTTGTAGATAAAACCCGCTCGCCTCCCTTCCCTTCATGGCTGCCCTGGTGTTCTGCAATGCTTGCTTCCAGAAGCCCCAAAGAGCCGCCCAAAAGTTCTGCCTGACCAACTGCGGCCATGTTGTCTGTGAGCAGTGCCTCCGGAAAGGTAGCCTCCCTATTCTACAAATAGCTACTTTTGCAAGAACATACACGAATTGAGAGAGTCATGCCTCTTAGGACAGGTGTGCTGAGCCTTGGGCCTCCAGGTGTTGCTGGACTACAGCACCCATCAGCCACAGCAAGCATAGCCAACAGCCAGGGATGATGGGAGTTGTAGTTCAACAAAACATGGAAGTCCCCCCACAGCTGCTCTAAAGGAATATTATGTTAAGGAACCTCAAGTGATAGGTCAAAGGCAGAACCTCAGTATGAACCCAAGTCTACTTTTTAATTCTCAAGGCAGTTCATGGCACAGGGTACTGGCAGTTATTGGAGGGGGGGTCCTTCATAAAAATTGAACCTACAAACTCGCCCTGAAGTAGCTGCAGCAATGCAAACTGTGGCATATGCCATTCTCAATCTCAGGCATCCTCACTTCTAACCTTAAAATGTCTCCTTTTTGTGTCAACAAGCTTGTCCGTTGTGTCCAATAGTATTAAGCTTTTAAGATGAGCTTTTAATTTAGATTTAAGCTTTTAATTATTGTTCTGTATTGTTTTTAATAGTATTTTATCTCATTGTGAATTTTGTTGTATACCACCCTCAGATTTTGCATGAGGGGTTATCTATAAATAATTTTATACTGTAAATAAATGTAGAGTTGAGTAGAGTTGCAAGGCCTTAACAACCTCCATCTCAACTCTGTACTCTGAGAAACAAATATACTGTTGTTTCTTTCCTGTGGCTGAAAAGTCATGAAGATATTGCTTAGGGGCACCAGTTATTACAATAACCATTGTTTACTTATCCCACTCAATTTTTAGCATTAGCACATACAAAATAAATTAAAACCATTTTATTTATGTGCATCTGTCACATTTCAAGAGTAACACCAGCATTCTCCGTATTTTAAGTCAGGCGGATTTCAGTGGGAGTATTGCAATATCTAGACTTAAAATACAATCATCCTGTACATGTCTACTCAAAAGTAACTTCCAATGGTGCTTACTCCCAGCTAAATAGTTATAGACTGCAGCCTTAACATCCTGGCTTGAATCCTGAATTCTCTACTTGTAATGCAAAAGCATCCATTCTGCAGAATTCTGCTCACAGGATGTCTTGCTGGCAAGTGAGGCGACTTTCAGCAGCAAAACCAACAAGAGTCTGGTAGCACCTTAAAGACTAATATATTTTATGCCTTAATAGATCTGTTTATCTTTAAGGTGCAACTTATGTATGTATGTATTTATATTTTTAATTCATCAAAGGTTACAACACACATTTGCTAATCAAAATAACATTTACTATGCATTGATCTTTATTTTATAGGTAAAAAAGATGAGTGTGTGATTTGCAGAGCTCCTTGTCGTACAATAGTCCTTTCCAAAAAGGTACAGAAAAACAGTTGCTTGCAACTACAATGTTTGAGGATTTACAAATGCTTAGTAACATAAATATTTTTATTGTTATTTTAAAACTTAGTTATTTTGTCCTGCTGATTCCACTGGAACATAATCTTTTAAAAAGTGTATTTTGATTTTGATCCCAGACCAACTACCTAGTTCTGTAACTATTCTGTAACAATTTTTTATTATTTATATGACTTACATACCAGTTTCTGTAAATAATCTCTTAGTGGTTCACAAAAGAAACATGCAAAAAAAAAAAAAAAAAGCACAGTGGAGTACTCAGGGTTGGTTGTAAAACCTTTGCTAGTATAATTCCAATGTTGTGCTGGCACTGGGACCTAGAGCCTAGATTAGTATCGTGGTAGCACTTTGAGATTGCCCTTTATGTTCTGTGCTGTATGCAAGACTGAGTGTTTTTGTTTGGCAAAGTAGCTTATTTTTGTATACAGTGGTGTCTCGGGTTACAGACGCTTCAGGTTACAGACTCCGCTAACCCAGAAATAGTACCTCGGGTTAAGAACTTTGCTTCAGGATGAGAACAGAAATCACATGGCGGTGGCAGTGGGAGGCCCCATTAGCTAAAGTGGTACCTCAGGTTAAGAACAGTTTCAGGTTAAGAACAGACCTCCAGAACAATTAAGTTCTTAACCCGAGGTACCACTGTATTTCAAAAAGATTGATATGCTTTGAATGTTTTTTGGTCATGTGTAATATGTTTCTCTGCAGGTGAATTCAAATATCCAGTTGCTGTTTATGGAAATAGATGGATTATGCAAAACATATTCCAAAGAAATCACACAAGTGAGTTGTTTATTATTGGAGTGATTTTTCATCAGGAATATGCTAGAGATGATTTTCACCATCAAATTGTCACCAACCCAGAAGAAGAAATTCTGTAATGGATTTGGTATTGCCAATGAATATAGAGTACATCATATAGTTATTAGAAATTACTTATAATGTAATATTTTGTGTAATAAAATTGCATTTTGGTATAGAGCATAGGTGTGAGAACTTTAATTTAGCTTTAAGTGAAAAATTAGTATCTGAAGGTACCTGAAGAAGTGTGCATGCACACGAAAGCTCATACCAATAACAACTTAGTTGGTCTCTAAGGTGCTACTGGAAGGAATTTTTTTATTTTGTTTCGACTACAGCAGACCAACACGGCTACTACCTGTAAATTAACACAGTTATTCTCATCTGAATAATTTTAGAGTTTATTTCATTTCTTACATTAATGGTTTGTTGCAAAATTTAAAATATTTTAATAAAAATGTAGTTAAGAACTTGAAATTATATATAATCCAGTAATTATGAAGAGGCCTTCATAATTTTATCCAGCAATTAAAATTTCTCTGGTGTCCCCTCAAGAACAATTCAAACTAGTTTGGAACTTGACCTTTAGACATGGGTGGTATATTATCAGATATCATGAAAAAGTTTCCTAAAAGGATTTTTTAAATGGTTCTTAGGATAAAGGAGTGAACAGAAGGTTTCATACACACAAGGCACTTCCCCAAATAGGAGCAAAGGTACAGAAAAGAAAACTAGATTTAACTGCATCCAGTATTTTGATCAAATTTACAGTTCTATGCTGTAACTTTCTTGCATAGAGACTTGTGTTGATTCATTTCCCTCCTGTATGGTGGTGTGTCTCTTTGTCTTGCTCCTCCTTTAATCTGAATCTCAAAGAAGTTCCTGACTAATTATAGCCTGCAGATGCCTTTGATTTGTATTGCAGTACAAAGGCTTCAAAGAAACAATGGCCACTGTCCTTGATAGACAGGGTTTAATTATGACAAACTTTTCTAATTAAAAAGTGACATCTATCAACTTGTTTTTTCAGATGGGCAAAGCTGTGAGACAGCCAACAACTTAAACCCATAATCTCCAAACAAATACAAACAATATTTTTTAATCAGCTCACTTTCTTCTCAGTTCTTAATGTGCATGCACACACACAATATTCTCAATACACACTTGAGTGCTGCCACATGTGGAGGCCTTGAGACGAGCAGTTCACTGAGTGATCCATTGTGAAGTATGAGAGGTTCTGTCCTTTAGCATTTTGAATGGCCAGACCAGGTCCAATGGTAAAATGGCATGGGAACATCATGCTGGATGCCATTGAAGAGTCGTTCTGCAACTTAAGTTTCTTGCTTGGAGAAGTATGCATACTTGCTGCTGTATTAAAAGAAAGGGTATGATAATTAGCATTAGGTATATAGTTTCTCTTATTTTTTTATTGTTGTTCATCTAGTTGTTCATCATGGCAACATAATTGAATGACATGTAATCCTATTTTTCTTCCTTTCTAGATTGCCCATTTCCAAGAAAAACACAGAAGACGGTTATTAGCAAACTACAAAGGAAAGGTATTGTTATATATATACCGCCTTTTCCCCCTGATGGGACTCAAAACAACTTACAGATAAAAACAAGAACTAAATAAATCATTAAAATGCAATTCAACACTGATTAAGACGATATATATATATATATATATATATATATATATATATATATGCTTTCGTAGATTTTCACGGGTACAGGAATGCAGGTTTTGGTGTCCTCGGGTGTCTTCCCGTGTAAAAGTTGGGGTGTCTAGGTGACGTTTCGACGAGGTCTCACTCGTCATCTTCAGGCTGGTGCTTTCGGCTTCTTGTTACTGGAACAGAGCGGGATCTCAATGTTTGAGTTCCTATAAATACTGTAGAGGGGGTGTGGTGTCTAGCCTCCAATGTTCTGGGCAGAGAGGAAGTTCCCAGGCTAGTGTGCCTTTTCTTGCAGATTCCAAATTGCTCTTTAACACGGAACATCACCACAAGAGAATAATCATGGAAGCCATCGAGATAGAGAAACACCCTCACAACATGAACAAGCGTGACGACACATCCCGCTTGCCAGACATCTGGAAATTAGCCCTCTCCACAAAAACTGACACCAGATCCAGAGGCACACAGAACGCCAACACCAATCAACCACACCAGACCCAAACCCAGACCCTCTCCACAGATGAATTACTGACACCATCCAGTAGCCAATCCATGGTGGCACCTCCGGATGCTGCACCCCCCTGCAATCCCTACACAGATCTGGCTGACACAAGCCACAAAACCACAGCTCGCCCCTATACACGAAGCCAAGCCAAAGCACAACTAAGTGCAATACAGCCATCTTCTCAGGAAAACTCTTCACAAAGTTCAAGAGGTCAAGACACAAAGACTTTAGCAACTAATCCACACCTAATGACCCACCTAAGTGGTACTCAGGATATCACTCAAGAAATCACTCAAGGTATCTCTCAAGTAATTAAGGAACAAAAGAAGAAAAGGCACACTAGCCTGGGAACTTCCTCTCTGCCCAGAACATTGGAGGCTAGACACCACACCCCCTCTACAGTATTTATAGGAACTCAAACATTGAGATCCCGCTCTGTTCCAGTAACAAGAAGCCGAAAGCACCAGCCTGAAGATGACGAGTGAGACCTCGTCGAAACGTCGCCTAGACACCCCAACTTTTACACGGGAAGACACCCGAGGACACCAAAACCTGCATATATATATATATATATATATAAAATCTGTGTGAAACATGTCCACAATTACAATAAAAACAGCATGGCCCCAGCCCTTTCATTAAAAGCAGACAGTTCTCCAAAGCCTGTTGTTTCAAGATAGTCTTCACTTGCTAGCAGAAGGACAGCAAGGAGGGAGCCAGTCTAACTTCCCTAGGGAAGGCAGTTCCAAAGTTTGGAAGCAGCCACCGAGAAGGCCCTCTCCCACATCCCCATCAAGTGTGCCTGTGAGGGTGGTGGGACTGAGAGAAGGGCCTTCCTCAAAGGTACCTTGATTCTAGTTGATTTGAAATACTGGAGGGAGGTTAGAGGAAGTTATATTTATAGATTTATATTATACTACTAAAATGCAACAGATTGACTTACACATTTGTATTATTAATATTACATTACCGTATTGCCCTGAATATAAGCTGCACACCCCCCCCAAATTCTGCCTGTGCGGCTTATATTCGCAACCATATGCTGCTGGCAAAGCGGCACAGCTCCCCCCCAGAAGCAGCCCAGATATTGTCTTTTTTTCTTTTTCCCTCTTCAATTTTAAAGATGCAGCTTATTTGTGGGTGCGGCTTATATTCGGGCCAGTATGGTACATGTCAAGAGGTGGGATAGGTGCAGTGGGTTCTTGTTTTAGAGAGATGATTGCCCAGTCCAGCCCTTTGTTTCATCTGCTAGTCAGAATGTTATGACTATGAGCAGCAAGCCACTTACTCTCAATCTCGTTAAAGACCATTGGACATTTGCAGTGGGTTGTGGATGACAACATAAATCATGAAGGTTAAGTTACTGAAATACATTATTCTATACAGATTACAAAATTGGAAGGATATCTTAAGAAAGCAACACAACAAATGCAACATAAACAGCAAGTGCAACAGTAAGCAACATTTTAATTATTAGCCTGACTACTTAATTGTTGATAGTATGGGGTAAAGCTGTTTTGTGTACTTCTTGGAAAATATTTCATTATAGAAAATATTACACTGTATTGGGTGGAACTTTGATATGATACAACAGAAATAATGTATTCTTAAATGGTAAAGAAATGTATTAAATCCTGTCAACATTCAAGTACAGTCTTATGAGAGTTTTATTTTTTGTGTGCAGTTTTCAAAATCATCTGCAAAATTGCTTCATTGGAATCCAGATAAGATATTTATTTGTGATCTGATGGAATTGTTTGCTTATCATTGATAGCAACTTTAAAAGTTGCAATTCCATGTCGACTTAACTGTAAGCACCATTGAACCCAGCAGGCACACTTCTAAGTAGGCATGTAAAGGATTGTACTGTAAATTTCTAAAGGAATTATTAACCATTGAATTATTCATAAAGGTATTTGAAGAATGCAGTTATGCTTGTAGCCTGTTAGAAAAAGGACAAATGGCATGAGATCTTATATAGTTTCATATAAGATAGAAGTTCACTCCAAAAAAGCTTTAATAAGGTATAGTTTTACATAGAGATGCTGCAATATTCTGTTGTTTATAACTAAACAAATTAAATATAACATGGCAAGCTTAGTGGTTTAAAAAATCTTTAATGGTGTTTTATTTTAACATTTAGCAGCTTTCAATCTCAAATCAGTAGGTCTTCACCAATGGAAACAGATTATGTGCCGCCTTCAGTGAGGAAAGTAAGTGTCCTTCTCTTTTCTGTGTCAAATTAGGTGTAATTAGGAATCTTCCACTCTAATTCCCAGATAGATAAAGTGATGTGTCAGCAGGGAGAGTGGCTTCAATATGAGGGGATACTCAATTTAGGCAATAGCAACGTATGGGTTTGTGCTTGGGGGTGACACTGTGGAATAGGTTTTCTCTGTGTGGGTCTCTTTACATTACCTTACATATTCCAATCTTCTTTTCCTGATCCCATTTGCACTTGGATTGTGAACATTCAGAAGGGGCTTGTCACCTTAGTAGCAGTGAGAAACAAGAGTTACATTGAGACTGTGAAATGAGCTTTGTAATTGCTCTTCTTCTGGAAGGTTTAAAACCCTTGCCTTCCATTCTGTCTTCTGTTCTGCTGGCTAATTGTTTTGCTTAGTGCTGTTTATTCCGTTTATTGTTTTTGCAATTTTTTATTGCAATTTTTAATTTTATTTGTTTTACTTTTTTGCATGATAGCTTGAGCCTCTTGGAAGCTGCTTAACAGATTCTTTTAGTAAATACAGAATAGGTTAATAAAGCACTTTATTGAATTTAAGTAATACAAGTTAATAATATCTCTCCTTGTCAAGAAACAATCAAATTACTGGCAAGCTAAAATGTCAATGATACAGCAGCAGTTTTTTTTAAAAAACTGAAATTATATATTTTCTATGTTTTTACATATTATACTGTCAATTTTTCTGAATACATCTAGACCGAAACAGCTGCTGGACCAACCAGGATATCATTGATAAGCCCACCTCAGAATGGGCATATGGGTAAGAAGATATCATGACCAATTTTTAAAAGCTGAGTAGGAATAGGTATAATTTAGCTTGCACCCTGATAATGGTTTTATTCATGCACACCTACCACCACTTGCTACCCTTGAGGATGGGACAAGGTAGAAGGTAGCTGAGATGATATTTTAAACTCTCAAAAATTCCTTGAGGGTTTTCAGGAATTCAGACTGAATACTTGAAGGAGCCAATTCCTTTTAGAGAATCATGCAAAAATTTGTTCACCCAGCTCTAGAATAAATGTCTAACAACCCTACATTCTGTTCAAAGGGTAGTTTGGCTAGTCTGCTCAATACTTAGGTAAACTTTATACCATATATGTCAGCCTTTAGATACTAAGATTCATACAGGTGAAAAGTTTTCAGACTTTTCTAATAAATATAGTGCTTTGGACTACGTAGATTTCAGTTTCTAATTGTTGTGGAAGAAGCACTGTTCTCATTTTTATCATATGTAGAAGTATTTTAACAAATTTGATCCATCAGTATATAAGTGAGGTCCAAGGAACAGTTAGGAAGATAATAAAAAACCAAATTACAGAAAAATTATATAGTAGATCATGTTTGTTTGTTTTTTAATGTTATCATTGGATTTGTAACTTTTTACAAAAACATGGCCCATTTATAACGGTAAAAACATTGTTGCTGAAAGTTTGATTGTCAATCATCTTGCTGGCTTCAAATGTAGTAGATAATTTTGAGTAATCCAAAGGATACATTGACATTTCACTTTTTCAAGAGATATACAGTGATACTTTGGGTTAAGTACTTAATTTGTTCCGGAGGTCCGTACTTAACCTGAAACTGTTCTTAACCTGAAGCACCACTTTAGCCAGTGGGGCCTGCTGCTGCTGCCACGCCGCCAGAGCACGATTTCTGTTCTCATCCAGAAGCAAAGTTCTTAACTCGAGGTAATATTTCTGGGTTAGTGGAGTCTGTAATCTGAAGCGTATGTAACCCGAGGTACCACTGTATTAAATTTATGCGTTTCTGGATATGTGCTTTCAAAATAATGTAGTATGCCATCTAAATTCTTTCATGTTCTAATATATTCAGGAATGTTGTTTACAGGTAGTGTTACATGGAGAGGTTCTCAGTTGTCTGGAATGACTTCTTCTCAAAACAGTTCATCAGGCTCTGTAAGGTAACAAACCAATTTAGCAGTAAGAGTCAACTTTTGAAACATAAGGGACGTGTTTTTCCACCTTTATGCAGGACTGCGCATCCCTCCACTCAATTTTGCCAGCCAGTGGTGCAAGCCTCTCCCTTCTGCTTGCCCACAGTATCCACATCAAGAGAGCCTGGTGGTTGGCCCAAAAATGGGGTGTTCCGAGGACAGGGTGGGGGCAGGGTGTCACCTGCCCAGGACCGCAAGCTACTCTCACAGTCAATGCTGGCTGGCATAGGGCCTGATATTGCCCCTGTTGCTTTACCAGCCTGAAGCTGGCCCAGGGATCAGACCCAATCTGTCTGCCACTCACTCGTCTGTGAGTGGCCAGGCTGTGGGTGCATCAATAGCTGTGCAAAGCAGCGGTGAACAACTTGGATTGAAGATTTATTTATTTATTTAACACCTTTCCTCATAAGATCTCAGGGCGGTTCACATCTAGGAATTTTGTTTCTCCAAAGAAAAAAGTTATTATTCAAATTGGCCTCCGTTTTCAAATATATCCTGCTTCAAATTCTTATTTGTGAATTTTTTATTTATTGTGTTAAATATTAATAAAATGTTTACCTGGTTGAAAACGAAGTCCTAATCTTTATATCTCCATTCTTTTTTATTCTGACAGAATAAAACTTCCAAGAATACATTCACCAAATATGTGGAATGTACCTTGGTAATTTTTTTCTCTTGAGGGGTATCTCCTAACAGTACAGTACAACCTCTACTTACAATCATAATTCGTTCCGGAGGCCTGTCGGCTGGGCGAAACCAGACACTAGTAGAGGTGTCATTGTGCGCATTTGGTGACAACACGCTTCTGCGCATGTGTAGAAGTGGCAGCCGCTTGTGCGCACACGCAGATGGCAGAAGTCACTTCCACACATTCACGAATCGCGGCAAACCCGGTGTTTACTTCCGGGTTTGCCACAGTCGCAACTTAGAACGTCTGCGAGGCTGATGTAATTTATTACTTTTTTGTTTTGTCATTTCCATAATATACAAAGTTTACTAAATGTTTAACGGTCTATAAATGTAGCAAATAAATAATAAAAGCCATGCCTCTTGCTAAACAAAAATGTACATCCTGCTAGAATTGATTATACAATAGGCCTACCTTTCTCAATATGAGATATAGACACTGTCTTGTCCTTCTACTTTTTAGGTCATTGTCCTTAAGAATGCCAAATAGGGAGACTTCTTATATGTCACCATTCGTATCAACACAAAATAATAGAGATCAAACGCCAGATGGCTTTGGACAAAGAACTATGCAGCATTATCGATGCACACCAACACCTTCACTCTCATCAGTGACAAGACATCCGATCAGCCTTCCCAATCTTTTACAAAGGCAGAATTTAGGTAAGCAAGGTTAGTGAGTGACAGAAATGACCATATCAAAAATTAAATTTATATTTAGTGTAAAGTGCACTGTACAGTGGTACCTTGGGTTAAGAACTTAATTCGTTCTGGAGGTCCGTTCTTAACCTGAAACTGTTCTTAACCTGAGGTACCACTTTAGCTAATGGGGCCTCCCGCTGCCGCTGCGCCACCAGTGCACAATTTCTGTTCTCATCCTGAAGCAAAGTTCTTAACCCGAGGTACTATTTCTGGGTTAACAGAGTCTGTAACCTGAAGCATCTGTAACCTGAAGCGTCTGTAACCTGAGGTACCACTGTATTGATTTGTTGGGGCAGTAATACCACTGTGTGAGCCTGGCAAGCAATTGTCTTCTGAAAAATAATACAAGCTAGGCTATAATCCTGTGGTCCCTGGAGTGGTGTTCTATCCTTTGGGCAGAGGAGAAGGTCCATCCTGGCAAACCTCCTTGTGGCAAGTGCAACAGCAAAAAAGAGGGATACCATGGGTGGATTAGGAGGAGGCTTTTCTAGATCCCCTGACACACAAATAGACCCTGAATAGGGAAGGGAAACACAATAGCCTTGGAGACAGAGTACTTATTTTTATTCCACTCAATCAATCAATCAATCAATCAATCAATTTAGTTCAACAATTTATATACAGTGGTACCTCAGGTTACATACGCTTCAGGTATATTTGGAGAAATATATATTAAATGACATTTTATGATGTCAAAATTATATCTGGCATTGGCCACATGCAGAATTGATGAAACTAAAATGTGAACCTTCCTTATTTTTAGGTTGAAAGCGAGTTTTTAAGAATTTGTGGCTCAATATGATTTCTTCCATTTTCAGTTTATTTATTTGCTATTGTGATAATTAATGTGTATGAATAATGCATTTAATTTTGGGTAATGAAATTTATTCTAGTTTTAAATCTCTCCTTTTATAGGTTCCACTAGTCTTCCAGGACATTCATTACACCTGCAAACGCCGTTCAACAGAGAACTCATCCGCTGAATATTTTAAAATGTATATAAAATATATATATAAAGATTCATACCACTGTACAGTATCTGGCTTGATTAAAAAGTTAATTTTTTTGTCATTGCTTTTTATTGTGCTATTCTTTCGGAGAAAACAAAATAATACAAGCTAGGCTATCATCCTGTGGTCAGTGGAATGGGGGCAACCTAGAGCCCAAAGGATAGAACACCGCTCCCATTATTTTAATAATCAGAAGGTATGTTCACACATCATACTAAGTCAGGCTTGCTGGTTTGTTGATCAGGCTTGAACAGTATGCTGATGCTTGTTCGCTCCTGCTTTGCTTGCACCCCTGGTAAAAGTGGAGAAACAAAGCAGAAAACCTCCATTAAACTGGATGTGTCTGGCCAGGCTCTAGAAGTTGCCGCTTAAAGGTAGAGCTCATTCAGACCTCACCTTTCAGGATACAAGTCCTTATAAGGCGGCTTAGAGGTAAGAAAGATACATGAATGAAACCACATTAAAATATAGCAATGCATCAGGATCCTTCTTATAAGGGCTTTGACCACCAGCTGCCCTGTGGAAAAGGGTTAAAGATTAGCTGGAATTGGCTCTGATGTCATCTTTGCCTACCCCCACCCCAATTCTTTGCTGGGATGTATTTTTTAAAATTTACAGTACTTCACAGCTCATTATTAGAACATTCTTTTTTGAGTGGACCTGTTAAGCTTTCCAAACTTTTAATGTTGGTGGCACACTTTTTAGACATGCATCATTTCATCATGACACAGTAATTCAGTTTTACTAGCAAACCAGAAATTAAACTAATCCCTTTCCAGCCCTGGGAGGGCTCGTGTGACACATCTGCACACTGCAACAGACACACTAATGTATCACGTCACACTAATGTATCACAACACACAGCTTGGAAAGCTCTGGGCTAGTCTAATTGTCAGCAATTGTGAATATTGTAGTTACCGGTAATTCACATTTGTTCACCCAGGATAAAAAAGAAGATGTGTGAATTTGGACATGGCTATCAAATTAAAATACAAGATCTCCATCGGAACTTACTTGCAGATTAGAATGTTTGTCCTAAAAGGGGTAGGGGGGTAACAAAACCTTTAAAAGATTAAGCTGACAATGAAAATGCAGAACTGGCCAGTTTTAGGGGCAGTTTGGTTTCATTGAGGAAATCTTAGTGACCTGCTGTTAATCCTCTGTTACATTAAAGCTTGTTGATACTTTGAGAACTTTAGCTGTAAAGCAAACATGGTTTTTTAAGTGACTGGATGCTGTTATGGCCTCGCCAGTTTGATACATATACCTTCAGACTTCTCCTTTTGCAAAAGCTATTTAACACTGCAAAGTAAGCAGACTTGTTACCTCATAAAAGTTTGTGAACATACATTACAACCCTGTGTCTACTTAGAAGTAAGTAATAATGAATTTACTCTGAGGCATTCCTTTACCTGGGAGTAAATCACATTGAGCACAAGTATATTTCTGGGATTCATATATACTGTATGTAGGAAGCAGTGTAGGGATTTTTTATGTGTACTTACCAAAGTTCTGAGAGAAAGGGGTTTAGATATTTTGTATTAAAAAATCCTAAATGTCTGAACAAACATTAGTTTTATCCTATCTAGAAAGTAAAATAAAGCAGCCACGTCTAATTTACCCTGTTCAGTAAAATGCCCCTCAAATCTGGGCCTGTTTAATTCCATCAGTTTTGAACATGAGTAAAGTGCTGCAGGATTGGCAAACACATTTTATGAAGGATAATAGCTAGAGACTAACTTCTCCAAATCTTCCATGCCCCATCCATAAAAACAAGTTTTTAATTTACTTTTATTTTTTTATATATTTTTTTACAAATGGGAACCTATGGGTGGAATTTAACATTGCACTAAGGTTCCATCAATGCAAGTAGTTCTGCCTGGCAGACAGAACAATCTCCCTACCCTTCCGGTGTGTTTGTGCAGATCTTGCCCTCCAAACTGACTTTCCAGCACAATCAGTATGCATAGCACAGCCAAAAACAGTGAGCAAAACTCTTGCATTAATGTAAGTAGCTCTGCTGCTGCCTAAAGCATTGGTCCTCGTCCATATGGATCATTCCTGACAATAAGGCAACAACAGTTAACACAAAATTATGGGTGGCGTTACTGGCACACTATGGCTGTAATCCTAAACACACTTAACAGTTATTTCTTTAGTAGGATATATAGCTTTCCACCCCTGCAATATACCTCCCAGAGTGGTTAACAAAGGGTGCTTCCAGATGGATGGTTAGGGTTCTCCTTGTGCATGCAAGTTTCTTTCAGGAACCAAAGGATGCCATTGGCAACAAAATAAGAGCCTGCATTCTCACCCCATCCCATATAATCAGAAATGAATCTTTCTGTGGGAATCCAATAAGTGGATATATGAATGCCAGAAACCTGTTTCATATCTTACTTGATACACTTCCAAATTCTTAAGCTCTATAATGCTTGTTTCACAGAGTTCCCAAAGAATACCAAAAGAAGAAAGGATGCACTCTGCTATAATTACATAAAGAGACAAGGAGCTACTTAATGGAATGGTTTCAGGCTGCTTTTCTCTCCCTACAGGACCTTGGGTGTTGCAATGTCATTTCCAAATGATTTTTCCCCTGAGAAAGCACCCAGCTCAGCCAATATTGTGTAATTAATATTTTCATAAAATGGGACTGTTCCAAGTCAGAGGCTTAATTGGGTACATAGTGTACAATTTCCTGTGATTCAGAATTGCTAGGTCCTCCAATATATCTTTATAGTGCAACTACTGGTTATGAAGAACCAAGTCTGTCTCTTGAAAGGGAATGTGACAAGACCGAGGCAGCCTACAAGAGTAAAGCATGGCCAAGAAAAAGCCGCGTTTTGTGGAAAATATAGACAATATTTTAGCTACAACTCAAACTAAGGAGAATGAGGAGCTGCTGTTTACATTCAGAGGAGTGCTGTATCCAAAACGCCTTTGTAGTCTTGAGACCTTTGAAGCAGTGGCAGCCATGGAAGTGAGAAAGGACGATAGGCTGATTGTTGCTTATCCAAAATGTGGTGAGTATCCATATTTTAATGGCATTAAAGGGGAATGGATTTGGTTACCAATTGATATCTGATCACATACGATTCATATGTTTATTTCCCCCATGTAACCTGGATTTATAGTTTCCATGTTTTGTTGTGCTTTTCATAAACGGGGATTTTGAATGCAAAACCTGCAAACCTGAGCAGCTGACTCCACAATGAATAATAAGCTGTCGTGTGGAAGTGCCTTTAATAAAGTTTGAACAAGTAAACCAGTGTTTATTCGATACCCAAAATGAACTGAAATGGGTCCCAGGTGAATACATTTTGGGGTGCCTGGATTCCCTCTTTCCTCAGTGGCTGAGCACCCCACAACAGCCATGAGCAGCAACCCAAGGCCCTCTTTTATGCGGAGAGGAGATATGTGCCTCATAAGTCCTTGGTTACAACCCATCCTCTTGTTGGAAAAAATGCCTGCCCGGGAGGGTTGCCAGCTTCCCAGGCACACCGGGGCCTTTTCTCTAGAGGTCACTCTCTGGCTAAAATCCATCTTCACTCCAGAGAGACCGGTGATAAGCGATCCCTCCCTTCTGAGAGGAACACACTAACGATCTTCTGGCAATCCATCACAGAAGAAAGATAACAGTCCGTAGTCTCACAGCTACTTTATTTGACTGTACAAAACATGGCTGCTCACCCAAGCAGTACAGCATAAGAGTCTGTGACTCGACACTGCTTCAGTCCAGAAGTGGAAGGCACTTTCAGTAATTCCACCCCGTTACACTGAGAACTGCCAGAGAACTGGTTGAGACTTCCTGTCTCATGCTCAGGCATATCAGACATATCACATAATGTAAAAAATTCAGCTGCCTCTTTGCAGCTGGTGGGAACTAAAATCCCAACACCTCCATGTGGCTCAGTGAGGCCTCTGAAATGGAAAGGATAGTATCTTTCAAAGCCAGGCAGCATGTTACCAACAGCAGGTGGGGAGGAAGCTGTGGCAAGGCTGGGCTGGGGCCAAGTGGGGAGGGAAGTACCTTCTGTTGCAATTTGACAAACAAACCTTGCATGGTGTCTATGGCTTTTTTGTGACACTTGGTGACCCACCTGCGGGTCCCAACCCACTGGTTGGAAATCTGTGATTTAAGTTGACTGGCATACATGAACATAACTTTGCATTTGGTTGTGTAACACACGCTCCAGCAAACCATATATGTCTTAATTGCTTTTATGTCGTAGGTACTAACTGGATGCTCAAAATAGTAAATGACATGATAGCTGCGATTCCAAGTTACAAGGACTTACCACCACTAGAAAACTGCCCAATACTTGAATTTGGACCGCCCACAAAACTTCAGGTTGGCATGATTTCCAAATTACTCTAGCAAATGATCAGTGCTTACATGTGCCACACAGAAGGCAGACACTTTACAGCTATTATATGTGATTGTGGAGCATATAAGAGATAGATTTAGATTTGTTGAACATTGAAGCCAATTTTTGATAAACACAGAAAATATACTTCATTTATATCGAATTTTAATATACCTCTTTTCATTAAAAATCTATTTACAAATGGAAAGCAAAATAGAATATGCATGTCATCCTATGTTCCTCAGAGGACATAACCATTTACTTGATGGAGGTGCTTCTCAAAAACAGTGAATTATCCCTAATATCTGTACTTTCTGCATTTCATTTCCCCCTGACACCGCTTTTTACAGCCACACCACTCAAGCCTGTATACTGTAAATATAATTGCAACTCAGGATAACAATGTATCTGAATCTCATGCTAAAATCTGTTAGTTTTTAAGGTGTGATAGGGAAGTTTTTTTGGGGGGGACGTGGGTAGCGCTGTGGGTTAAACCACAGAGCCTAGGACTTGCCGATCAGAAGGTCGGCGGTTCGAATCCCCATGACGGGGTGAGCTCCCGTTGCTCGGTCCCTGCTCCTGCCAACCTAGCATTTCGAAAGCACTTCAAAGTGCAAATAGATAAATAGGTACCGCTCTGGCGGGAAGGTAAACGGCATTTCCGTGCGCTGCTCTGGTTCGCCAGAAGTGGCTTGGTCATGCTGGCCACATCACCCAGAAGCTGTACGCCGGCTCCCTCGCCCAATAAAGCAAGATGAGCACTGCAACCCCAGAGTCGGCCACAACTGGACCTAATGGTCAGGGGTCCCTTCACCTTTTTAGGGAAGTTTTTAATGTTTGATGTTTTATTGTGTTTTTAATATTCTGTTGGGAGCCACACAATGTGGCTGGGGAAACCCAGCTAGATGGGCCGGGTATAAATAAATGATGGTGATGAGTCATCATTTTTGCTGTGAAAGGCTAACCCGGCTATTCCACTGGGAATCCTTGCTACTAATATTCCTGTGCTTCCATGATGGGGGGAGATGACTTTAATAAGTTTATGAAGTAAAATAGGGGTAGGAGTGAGTATTTAGAATAATAGATTTGTATAATTGTAGTAGTACTACTACTACTCCAAGCCCATTGTTCACTATTTTAATCATGTAACTCAAAGTACTAATTTCCCCCCCAATTATATGAATAAAAAGGAGGAAATAACAACTTCCCTAGATCCTGAAATGACAACAACAGATCAACATTCCTTTAATTCTCATTCCAGGAGCTGGAAAAGCAGCCTTCTCCACGTATTATTTCTACACATCTCCATTATGATAACATTCCCAAATCCTTTATTGAGAAAAAGGTGAAGGTAAGTTACTAGGCTCCTATGAGATACTGACGAAGTCTCCTAAAACCTGTGTGAGAGGCTCTGTCCCAGAGCCCAGCAAGAAAGACTGAGAGAATAACAGCTCTCTGCCTTGCATGGGGGCCAATGGCCTGCTTGATGCTCCAGCCCTGGAAGGTTTGGGGTGTTTACACAGGGGAGGTTCTGGGGTTGTTGTGGCTACACAAGATTTCAGCTTCACATGCAATTCTCGGAACCTAACCCCTGCTCAAGTTGCTAGTCAACTGTAGTTCATATCACCGGATGACATAACTTGCTTTAAGCAACAAAATCTAATTATCTCTTTCTTTCTTTTGAAACAGATGCTGGTTGTATTCCGAAATCCCAAAGATGCCGCTGTATCCTATTACCATTTTTACAACAAAAACCCTGTTCTTCCAGATGTTGGTTCTTGGGATGATTTTTTTCCAAAGTTCATGAGTGGCGAAGGTATATCATATTAGAAGTTCTCACTTTCTGTATTTCTGAAGCTTCCCACAAAATATTTGTGTACAATGTCTTTTCAGATGAAAGGGAAACGGGTTTCAAATGAGCAGGACTCTTGATTGCAGGAAAAAGCCCACAGTCAATGTTTCTTTTACTCAGACTTGCATCATCAGTTGATAATGAGATTGTGTTGTTGTTGTTGTTGTTGTTGTTATTTATCAGATTATATATTTCCCTTCATCACAAGGGTTTAGGGCGGTTCATATTATATAAAAAACTGGAATCTTACAGTGGCACAGAGGGCTATTGCCTACCACAAAGGAGGAACCCAATTAATTTGAAGGAGTTTTAGAGCTCAGACTGATTTCCCCCCCATGTTTCTAATTTCAGATTAGTCAATGCTGAACATACTTATGCAGGATTTTCCCCATGCCATCAGGACTTCTGCAGCAATCATATCATTTGTTTTAAGAGCTTAACAAGTGGCAAATTCTAAATAGTCACAACCACCTTTGTTTTTTGACCTGTCCATTTCAAGAGATACACGCACATTGGTCTCAAGAACTGGACAACTTAGAAATAGTCAACCACCTCAGCAAGCAAAACTCTGGCTGCACTTGCCCTCTTCTGCATGTATAATATCCCTTTTCTTGAGACATTTTATACCAGCCCTTTAGTATAATAGGTATAGATGACCCTCGTGTCCCTTTCCAATTCTACAATTGCATGGTTCAATCATAAGAATGAATATTATGTTCATTTATATGAGCAGCAACAGTTTTTAAAAGCCTTGCAGACAGGCCACATATGGTAAAAGACATTCCCCTCACCCTTCTTTCTATTCCCTTAGTGGCCTAGGCACCTATAGAAGTTCAGTGGCAGCATCTGTTTCATATGCAAAAGGTTCCAGGTTTAATCCTCAGCACCTCCAGGTTCGCTTGTGGAAGAGCCTGTCCGAAACCCTGGCGATTCACAGCCAGTCATAAATGCCAAAGTGAATTTAGGCCTCCTTTCAATTTCTGATGATTTGTGTACAGATTTTACATGTCATGAAAATAGCTCCAGTGTCGGGTTAAAGTGAATGAATGAAGTGCTGTACCTTGGTTCTTGAACAGAATCCATTCCAGAAGTCCGTTCGACTTCTGAAAACCTTCACAAACCAAAGAACGGCTTCCGATTGGCTGCAGGAGCTTCTTTCACTCAATCGGAAGCCGTGTTAGACGTTCGACTTACAAAAAATGTTCGCAAACCGGAACACTCGCTTCCAGGTTTGCGGCGTTCGGGAGTCAAAACATTCGAGTCACAAGGTGTTCGAGAACCAAGGTACAACTGTATTCTGATGTCATCCCCCCCCCCCCCATGCTTTGAAATATGCTGTTTGCATTTTATTTCAGTTTGCTGGAAATCCTACTTTGACTATATCCTTGCTTGGGACAAACATGTGGATGAAGAAAATGTCATGATCATCACATATGAAGAGCTGAAAGAAGTGAGCATTCTTAGAAACTGAGATAATGATTTCACTTTTCTTCTGTTATGGCTACTATTAAGTATGAGTATTTTATTCTATATGTATATTTCTCTTTTGTTAGAAGGTTTGGATATTTAAATATGGCCCTGCACTTGATTAAATACTAAGCACGCCACTATGCCAGTGTGATTAAGTTTTGTGGTGTAAACTCTTTTTGCATATTGATAGGCTTGCACTTAATTTATTTTTGGTTTTTTATAGTTTATTTGGGACTTTGATTAACTAAGTTTATTTTTTAATTAAAAGGAATATGGCTGATTGAATATATGACACA
>NC_139680.1:80474564-80616293 GCF_964106915.1 Podarcis gaigeae | reverse complement strand
AATTCTACAATTCTATGAGTCTACATTTTCCCTGGCACCCAGTATTCTCTAATCTTCAGCTTTGCCAGAAGTCCTGACTACTCAGCCAATAACCACTGAAATGTGCACAACAAACTGAACCACCACTTTCTGCCAGGGAAATCAATACACCATGAAAAAACGTATAAGAAAACAGATAAGAAACAAGTTGTTCAACCTCAAAGATCTGCCCTCTCTCCAGACAACACTGTGAGCAGTAAGTTGCAAGAGAGCCAGACTTTAAAATGTAGCTTGATTCAATAAAAAACCATTGTTTTTGTTCATTCCGTCTGTTTATTTTCATCTTTTAAGCTCATGTGGGAAGCCCCCTCTATCGCCCACATTAAATTGCATGTTTACAATGTGACTGAAACTCAGACTTAAGCCTTTTTCAGCAACAAGAAGGTTGTTTTGGAGGGGCAAATGGCTTTCTCGCTTCTAAACTGTTCTGAATCATTTCAGTAGAACTTTGACACCCAGGAGTCAATGGCATAATGGGTGGTGTTTCTGAACGACCACCCCGATAGTGACCTTCCTGTGGCTTTCCTAGGTGGTGCAAGGACAGGGCAGGGTGGTGGTGAAGATGGGGCTACAAGGGCACAATAACAGGATCAATCCATTATTCCCGCTGGTGTGTTCTCATAGTCGCAACCTTACAGCTGCCCTGCCCTGGCCATCAGACCATCAGGTCTCATGACTCTGGAGGCAGATCCCCACCTTCAGGGGATGAGATCAAGGATTCTCAGTCAGAAAGCCACATAAGGCCTACTATATAGGACTCAGTCTCAGTTTGTTACTGAAGAAGAAGAAGAAGAAGAGTTTGGATTTGATATCCCGCCTTTCACTCCCCTTCAGGAGTCTCAAAGCGGCTAACAACCTCCTTTCCCTTCCTCCCCCACAACAAACACTCTGTGAGGTGAGTGGGGCTGAGAGACTTCACAGAAGTTTGACTGGCCCAAGGTCACCCAGCAGCTGCATGTGGAGGAGCGGAGACGCGAACCCGGTTCCCCAGATTATGTGACTGCCGCTCTTAACCACTACACCACACTGGCTCTCAGTGCAACATTAGAGTTCTTGTCTCCTACAGCCTAGTCTCTCCTATAGCCCCATTCATGAAGAGAAGTCTTTACAAGATGAACATGGGTGCCAGTGCCACTCAGTCCAGGGGATCTTGCATTGGCATCCTTGCACTTCATTACAGAAGCACTGACACAAGAGTCCCTCCTGCTGCTCTGTCAATGTAGACTACCAGACCAAGCTGAGCCCCTTTAACAAAGGAGATGCCTTCTAGTGAAGGTTGGGTTAGCAAGTGGGATGCTGCAACTGCTCCTACATATATTTGTAGAATGGCAACATCACCGGTGAGCTGTTCACAACCTGAAGGCAGACAGAGGCAGAAAAGGTCAAGCACACAGACGGTACATGAAACCAAGGCTCTTCATTTATGGTCAACAAACCAGAGCAGCAGCTAATCTACAGTGACCGAGTGAGGACTCAGCTACAAAGCTGCAAATAAAACATTTTAAATGTGTTGTAAAGTTCAAGATACAAATGTGACACTAGATAGTGACAGTGAGCTATGCAAAATTCAATGTATTTTTCAATTATTTTTTTTTTTTAAAAAGCATTTTCACAGTGTTTCTTCTATGTGTAGAGTCTACCTGGGAGAGCTTCTGGTCCTACTGAGACTTGTGTCCTAGGAACCTCTTGCTCAGGCTTCCTCAACTTCAGCCCTCCAGATGTTTTGGACTACAATTCCCATCATCCCTGACCACTGGTCCTGCTAACTAGGGATCATGGGAGTTGTAGGCCAAAAACATCTGCAGGGCCGAGGTTGAGGAAGCCTGTTCTTGCTTAACTGAAAGAAATATGGGGAAATTTACAGATTTATAGGAGCAGTAACTAATCAGCATATAGCTTGGAGTCATCTGATCATAACATAGCAAAGTTTGAGTCACAGCTTGGGCTGGATCGTGAGTTTGCTGCTATAGCTACCTTAGCAGTGGGGCCTACCTCGGATGTAGTAAATATCAAGAGCAGGATTCAAAGCCAACCATGCTGGATTAAGACCAAGGCATTCTTCTTGCAAATATACTTTCCTCTTCACATGTCCTAGACTTCTAAAGCAAGTTTCTGAGGCAGTGTGACTTTTACTGAGGCATCATCCAAATATCCCTCCACTTATGGACACGCAATTCAGAAGTTAGTGTGTTCATCTTCACTTAATGATGTGTTCTCCAAGTAACAAGCCTCCCCTTAAAATATTGCCCCTAGGAAACTAAGCTGTTTCAGTTTCTGCTAATGTATATCAGATATGCATGTGGATATTTAATAATCCTCTTATTGTGTGTTAATTAAGCTTAAATTGGTTCTTAAGTTCCACTAACTGTGGTTTAGTAGCTATATGATTTACATAATTTCAAATTACACAACCAATGAAGCACTAATTACTGTACTTTTCTACTATATTGGAATTTGCTGCAAAATATCCAAGCCTTTAATTGGTGTGGGATGAAATTAAGTTGCTATTTTTATACATGCACTAATTACAAGAGAAGAATTATGCTACAAAGCTTTTGACTTGCAGTTGATCTAATATCAGCATGAGTTTTTCATCTCTGCCTATGTAGGTATGATTAATTGCAAATGAATATAAAACATACATTTAGCAGGTAATTTACAAACCCATTGAAGTAAATTTCCACTACAGGTGAAAAAGCACAAAAATAGGCCATAATATATACACACTATAACTCTCCTCGATAGCTCTTCATGATGTGATACCTGGTGTAAAACCATAGCATCTCCAACTGGCAACATGGGCCAATCACATTGGTCTTTCCCAGTTGTCACCCAAGCAAGCAGAAATTCAGCTGATAAGAGAAGCCAGCCCACTAGATCAGACTAAAGGCTAATCTAGTCTAGCATTCTGTTGCTACAGTGGCTAGCTGGATGTCTGTTGGGCGCCCACAAACAGGGCATGAACTCTAGCTCCCTCCTGCGAATGATTCACAACAACCAGTATTCAGCATGGTTTGCCATCATGACTAATAACTGTTGATAGCCTTCCATGAATTTTACAGCTGGCCTGGTCTGTGACCATCTTGAGGCTATCAATTCCAGTTTAGCTCTATTGTGCTGGTCCCGGGGGGAGGTTACCGTGAGGCGTGGTTAGAGTCCAGTCCTGGGTCAAGGGTCTGGAGACAGTCCACAAAGGGCAAAGCGGGGTCCGAAGCAAGAAGCCGGGCGTGGTCAGGAACTCCGAAAGAACAGGTCTGGGTGCTGGCAGAAGCAGGTTTCCAACAACGTTGCTCCCGCAACCTGGGACCGGGCTGACTGGCCTTTATCTTCTCTGAGGCCAGGGGCGGTCCTGGCCCACAGGTGTCCCGCCTCTCCTGGCCTTAAGGCGAGCACTCCTCCTGAGAGAACCCAGTTCCCTCCGCCTCTCTGCCCTGAGCCTCTGCAGCTCAGGAGAGGCTGGAGGGTTACCGGACCCAGGGGGAGGCTCATCTTCCCCTGACAGGGCTGGGAGAGGTAGGCAATGGGTCCTCAATCACCTCCGGAGCCAGAGTGGATTCACCTGGTGTCTGCTCCTGAGGATCCGGCACAGGTGCAGGCGCTTCAGATTCAAGGCCCTGCCCCGGCTCAGCCGGCCCTGGAGGCGGGGACTCCTGTGCAGGCTGGGATTCCTCTGGTTCAGCCTCTGAATCAGATTCCCGGGCCATCACACCAATGCTGTGTGAAGAAATACTGGTACTTCTTTTGTTTCTCCTGCATCACAAAATCCTTTAGCTTCATTGTTTGGCTCAGGTACTAATAATATGGAAAGGAGATACTGTAAAAAGTCTCTCTAGCAACTTTCTCCACCTCCTGCATAATTTTATATAGATCTACCATGCCCCCTTTCTCACCTTTTTTTAAAGAGTTAAAGCCTCAGACCCACGCTCTCAAACATTTATCCAATGAAAATAGGGACGTCCTATTCCATCATCATCATAATTTTATTATTTATACCCCTCCCATCTGATTGGGCTGCCCCAGGCACTCTAGGCAGCTACCAACATATATATAAACATAATAAAACATTAAACATTAAAAAATATTTCCTATACAGGGGCTGCCTTCAACTGTCTTCTAAAGGCGGCATAATTACTTATCACCTTGGCTTGGGCAATAACGCCATACCCTCCAACATTTCTCCATGAAAATAGGGGTGTCCTCAGGAAAAGCGGGACATTCCAGGATCAAATCAAAAACTGGGATAGCTTCTGTAAATCCAGGACTGTCTCTGGAAAATAGGGACACTTGGAGGGTCTTCAGACATCGTAACCTTCCCTTATAGGGCTGTTACTCCAACCCTTTGATCATTTTGGTTGGCTTTTATGCACCTTTTCCAGCTCTGCAATATCTTTTTACAGATATGGCAACCAGAACTGTGTACAGTATTCCAGCTATGATCAGCCCCGAATCTCAACATTTTTCTGCTGCTGGGGGCACCGCTTATTTGCAATGCTGCAGAGAGGGCAAAAAAGTTTAACTTTATGCTAAGTCAGACCCCCCCAAAAAATGTAGTAGCCCATCTGCCAACATATCTAACATATGCTTTTTAACAAGACCAATCAGACTGCAATCCTATGCATGCTTCCATGGGCATAACCCCTACTGAATTCATTGGGACTTCTAAGCAGAGCTACATAGGTTTGCTCTGCATGTTGGCCAGTGGACTGTCAGGTTAAACAGTGTTTTGCTCAAGTATTCTAGTGAGTGTTCACGACACACATGACAGTTGCAGTGGGCACATGATTTATTATTATTCACTATATATTAAGCTTGGGCGGGGTAACATCAATACAGTGGCAGTGGGTTGCCTTCACATACTCATTGCTTTCAATAATGGAATCTTATGCTTAATGGTTATGAAAACAATTCTTTTGCAGCAGAAGAATGGATGTATTTTTTGAAAATTGATTTGTTAGGGCTCATTTTCTTGTGGCTGATTCAGCCCCATGAAAAGCAGCGAGGGGGGTCAGATTACATCCACGTTTGAAATTGTGTGTTGCAGCAATACAGACCACCTAAGCAATGGATTGGGTGGAAATAGAAAGTCATGTTATTTTTTCTTGATAATTGGGAGGGGTAGAAAAAGAGGAAAGTTTTTTTACACTTACATTCTTAATAACCAGATGTTCTAGGAATACAAAGAACAAGCGGTCCTTTTCACAAAAAGTTTCAACGTGGCGAGATGATGGAATTGCTGACAGTGTTGTTTGAGAAGGCAGAACCTTGTATTTATTTCATTTATTAATTTTGATGTAATTTTTATTGGGTTTTCAACAATAAATAAATACAAAAGCAGGGGAAGTTATATGTTCAGTAATGTATGTTTATACAAGCACATTACACCATTATACTTTCCTCACTCAGCAAACAAACATACACAGAACCACCATAGGGAACTTCCCTGCCCTGACTATATTTTGATTTAGCTAATTAGTTATAAGTGCAGATCCTCTGTCTTGTTATATTTGGAATAAATATAGATTTTTTTCATCACAGTATGGTTTCCTGAGTATTCTTTATGGGTGTGCTGACAAAAAAATGTATATAATATCTAAACTACCCAAAATCCCATTCAGATGTAATATCTGTCTGTCAATATGCTTTATATTAGCCTGATTCCTGAGGACTGAAACACTACTTTGCTCATCTTTATAGGCAAGAGAGTGGTTTGAGAGAGCCCATTGAATCCAGTTGGAAGCCTTTGTCTAAATATTCCTATGAGGCACCAGGTTTTTATTGCCTTGACTTCTTGCTAAGTAGACTAGCTCCGACAGAACCCAATTCCTGTTAGAACAGATTGAGGCGAAAGGTTCTTTGGGGTCATGGCAACAAAAAATCAAATCCACGTCATCATGGATTTCTTCATAAAATGATCATCCAGGAGTTGGGGAGAGTAGGCAGAAAGTATCTTTTCCCTGCGTGTTGCTTTTCAGTTGTATTGCATTTCTTTTCCTGTCTTAAAAAGCAAATTAAAATTTCCTGGACCATCTATTTCTGAATATTGCTGTGGCAGGAAAAGCTTTGGCATCTGGCAATCCCATCATCTGTGGCTCATGCAAAATCTCTACACTTTATAGTATTCCTGACTCGGTCATATCATTAGCTGTGGAGTGTGAAGGCAGAAAGAACTCTGGCAGCCCTGATTTCAATTGCAAAAGCCTAATCAGGTAAATACCATTAAAAAAATGTACACAAACTACTGGAGGGATGGTGGGGAGAGCTTAGAGTTATTTTCAAAACAAGGGACATACTTGTCTAGGAGAGAAGTACATGTGCAGCCTAAAACCTGGCCAGGTTGCTTCTGACACAGCTATTTCCCCTGTGGAAGAGACAGGCTCAGGGAAGGCCCTACCGTTAAGCAGAGTGAGGCAGCCTCAGGCAAGAGATGCTGGAGAGTGGCGAAGTGTTGGAGGGAACACCTGTATATGCCCCTACACCAGGAAAATAAAAGCATCCTATGGATCTGGCTATCCTGCACTATTCCCAATTTCATATTCTGCTTGGGCCCAAACCATGTGGAATTGGCAACTACATCACTCCAGTACCATATGAATCAGCCCTTACAATACAGTTTATTCATCTTTGTATAGTCATCCATTTAATCTCCTCTCTTCGTTGTATGATTAATTACATTTCCCCCACGGTCTGCATGGCTGCAATTCTGCAAATCAATTTTCATTTTGTTACTTTATGTACATTTTCTCGGATAATTTGGATTTTTGCTCAATCCTTGTTGCCGTTCCAAAAAGCTGCCAATGTAAATTACCTACAGATTTAATTGATGTACTCCTTAATCTCACTACCAGATAATTAATGACAGTGCTTTACAATGAAACATTTACAAAACACCTAAAGTTGGGTCCATAGTTGCCTCATTTCCAAGTAAATAAACTCTAACACCAATACTGATTGCAAGATCATGGATCCAAAACTTCCTGGAACCATTTCTGTCATTGTTTTGTGTGTGTTACGTTTGTTTGAATGTGTTCTGTGTTTTCATTATACCCACCAATATACGGTAAATTCCCCATTTCTATTGTGGCCACAGAAGAAACTGTAATATATCAGTTGAAATCAAAAGCATTAGCAAATATATTACTGTGAAGGACAGAAATTGGAGATTGTTAGACCTTTCCCATTCAATGTTGACAAGCAAAAGGACTGTGAATGTCAACGGTATCTAATTTAACAATTAATTTCTGATTTGCGCAGTTAAGCAAAATTGGTGGCATTTGAAACAATACTTGCACAATATATTTACCAGAATAAGGTCTAAGTGGAGGCTGATTGATGAGGCAAGAATGTGTATAATACAGGCAACAACTGTATAATTAACAAATATGTGTAGTGATGATTCAATTATGTTTTCAATATAGGGTACCAAAAAACCTTATCAATACAGTGTAGGTGCTTGGAAGAATATTTAGTTTAGAATATTAATGGGGGGGAGAAAACTTTCCAAATACTAGGTATGAGAATTCATAGGTCACCCATACCCTTTAAAAACATGATAAGGTATGTCAAGCAATCACGTGGTGCATATCACTGAACATATGAATTCCACCTTTAAATGATGTGAAAAGTGTTTTATCACATTTCAGTCTTTAAAATTGCTACTGAGCAAGCACTGCAAAATTCACAATGGAATCAGTGCGATAGGAAGAGACATTGACAGTCACTAGATTGAGAACTTGCAAACCCACTATGTGCAGATATTTTATTCAGTTCTCTTTAGGTTAGTAAATGAAGAAGCTTACATGAGTTGAATTCCTAACATTATAATGGCATGATGGGGCCCTTCCACTGCAAGATTGCACAATGAAATAATGGTCATATCTTTTTTTTAATCCAACAGAATTTGTTCATCATGACATTTAGGACTGAACCTTTTTCACAGGATTAAAAAGAAAAAAAATCTATGAATGTGCATTAGGGAGAAGTCATTGTCTGGTTACAGGATGTGTGCTTTGCCTGTGAAAAGGCAATACTGTGATAGTTGGGCCAATAGTCTGACTCTGTATGAGGGAGCTTCTTATGCCTTATGTCAGGGTTGAGGAACCTGTGGACCTTCCAGATATTGTTGACTCCAACTCTCATCAGCTACAACAACATGACCAATCATCTGGAATGATGGGAGTTGGAGGCCAGCAATATCCGAAGGACCACAAAATCCCTACTTCTGCCTTATATCTACTGAATGAGGAAAATGTACAATCCTATGTGCATTTAGTTGACACAGCCCACCCGCCTCCCCATCTGCCTTCATCCCAAGACCGTCGGCCATGCTGCAGGAGTGATCGCAGTATTGTTGAAGAGCAGGAATCATGCCTTCAAAAAATAACTTTTGTACCCCTGCATCAGGTTCTAAGTTAACTCACAACTTCCAAGGAAAGAGGAGAAATCAATATCCTTTTGTTCTTTATTAGATCCCCAGAATTAGTTAAGAGCTGCTTTATACTCAGAGGCAAACTAAAGGTGATGTTTTGTCACATAGTTTGCCTTGGCATGTTGATTTTTCTTTTAACGTTTAGCCAGCGCGAGAAAAGGGAGTGTGAAAGCTGCATTGGACTGCGGCATTAGCGGAAGAGGGTTTAAACCTTTCCCCTCTCGTTACGACCCTGATTGGAATTCTCTCCCCATAACATCTGCTATTTACAATGGGAAGGAAGTTCCAACTGGCATCAGTTGAAGTTTTCCTTCCAATTCAGGCCCCATGGTCCTAATCCATCTACCGTGCACACAGGCCAGCTGTTTGTTAAGAAAAATCAACTCCACAAGAGCAACCTATGTTACTCATGTCATTCCTAGCTTGTCCCTAATTACCATCAGCCTATAAACTGGGGACAGCCATTGTGGTGCTCCAGTCAGGGATGGCTGGAACAGCCTCTAACGGGCAGTGCTGCCCCTGCTCTATCTGGGGTGTAGCTCTCTCAAGTCTCAGGCAGGGGTATTCTCCCAGCCCTGCCACTCAGTTTCTTTTAATGGGAAATTAAGCCTGGGTCCTTTCCTATGCAAACCATCAGTTCTACCATTGAAGTACAGCCCCCCGCTTGTTGTTTTGATACACCCTCAAGGCACCATTGCTACCATGCTGATCATCTAAGAGTTCGTCCTTCGCTATTTCCCCACCCCCCATTGCCAGAAACCTTATTAAAAGGTTTTCCCAGTGAAGTGCTCCCATGCTGTAGCAAGCACCTTTATGGTGCCGCAACTCAGAGAGGAGATCTGTCGAGCTTGATTTAATCAAGCCAAGGTTTTAAGAACAAGCGTCAGGCTGATAAAATTGCCTGTGGCACCAAGTGAGTTAAGGGGAGATGTGCATAGCTTCAGATTGCTGTTCTCCTATAAATTTCCTGCTGTGCTAGTAGCTTTCCCAAAATGATATTGGAAGACAAAAAAACAAAAGAGTGTAACTATAGTATATCAACTTTGTGAGAATCGATAGATATATTTTCCCCCCTCCCCTACACCAGCAGAACGATTCTGGCAACCCTAGACACATTCGACCATTTATCCTTGTGTAGTGCTTTTGAATTTCATGGGACTACTCTTAACTAAAGAGAATGGAAATTGCAGGTTTATAATTCATTATATTAGCACTCCACACTTCCTTCAAGGAGCTCGAGGCAATGTATTATGAGGGATCCCATTTTTTATCCTTTCAGCACGCTGATGCAATAGGTCATGCTGAGAGATAAGAGCAGTTTGCACATCCATGGTCATTACCTTAGGAGTGCAACATCAAAAGGCAACTTGCAGTTATGAATGCGGCGTCGCAGGGGCAACATCACAGGCAAAATTTTCATGTTAACCTCATATACAGTGTTTTCCAATGGAGTCAGTTTACACATTCAAGGTCCATTTGTACCATGGGCTTATCTGATCACATAGTGGTGGGACATAACCGGTATGCCGGCCCCACCTCCGATGTACCAGATACCCATACATAGATATAAATATGGAATAATTGTGTGCTGGGAACTGTGGTGGCTGCCTACATGGTTGGGCCTTGAGGTTTGGGTTCCATTTTTCCTTAGGTATTTAGTTCCAATAGAGGTGTAGATTGGCCAGGACATGACAAGCAAGTACCCTACGCTGAAGTGCATTTCACCAACCTACATGCATTACTGACAAGCTGTGGCGGGTGGCTTTGTCTGATGCTCTGGGGCCTGGTGTGTGTGCCCTGCTGAATGTACACAATGGGGTGAGGCGTGAAGCCAAAATACCCACTGCTCCCGGATATGAGAGAGAATATGTTTCCATCACTCAATTAATGGTGATTAAGCCAGGTAGGGTGGTTTGGGCTGCACTTGAGCAACTGGTTACTTCAAGTTGTAATAAATACATCATAACCTTACACTGCAAACTTGCCTCTTAGGGCCTTAGAGGCTGCATTTTGCTCATAAGCCTGAAGTTTCCCACCCCTGATGCAGGGGAATGGAACGTTCCCACCAGATATCCAACTGGCGCAGTATCTTCAGCAAATAATCAGTGAAGAATACTCTTGTTTCCTTGTCTTTACCATCAACAATTAGGGCTATCCAACTGACTCTTGCTCTTTGACCTCTTACAGGGTATCAGGGCCAGCCTCATTTGTCCATACGGAAAAAGGAGAAGTGATGTAAGATAGTGGTGGGAGGAAGTGACCTCACAGAAACTGTAGGTGTTAACCTTTGACTCTTGCTGCTTCCACCATTCCTGGTTCATCTCAGTATTCTGCCCATGACCCAGCCTTGACATGAGCCCAAGTCCAGCACTCTGCCCACTATGTCACACTGGCTCTCTTTGCAGTTGCAATTGCTATCATGCCTATGCCTACTGAAGATATTAGTTCAAAGAAACTGGCTGCTTTTCTTTTTTCACACGCACACAAAATCCTCAAAGGCTAGCTTGACCTAACGCAGTACCTCTCGAGCGAATGAAAGGAGTGAGATGAAGGCAAATGTCTCTGAAGCAAGCTTATGCCTTGCAATATACATTTGATATGAAAAGATCATTCAAATAATCATTCATTTGTTCATTCGCAGAAATATTTTTATTTCCACGCCACTAACTACGAACCTCAAAGAGCAAATTTACAATCAATCATGCAATGAACTTCAAAATGATAGCACACTTCTCCCCCTCCACTGATGGATTTTGTTCTCCCCAATAACAAAGTGGAAGATTCAATTAGTGATGGAGTCATCCGGAATGAGATCCAGCCAGCCAGCCTCCCTGGGTAGGAATGCGACATTTTTTTGCCGAGACTTCAAAGAAGTGAATAGAAAATCAGTGATTCCTCCTCATCAACATAGACTTCTATACCCTCTTGGCAAGAATAAGTGTTTATATGTATTTTTGAATTGTCAGCCTCAGAAGGGCATCAAGTTAAATAAAAGCATTTATTTTTTAAGTTAAGAAGCTTTCCGCTACTGAAAATAAACAACTCGTGTAAAAGGGATAGATTTCGTGTATATGGATATGTGTGTGTTGTGTCTGTAAAATTGAGCTGCACCTACATTTTTTATAGGGTATATCCAGACTACCAGCCTTTACTGGTCTTGGGGGGAAATGCCCAATTAAACTATTATGATGATGAGCAAAGCATAAAGATACTTAAAATGAATGAGAGGTAAATTAAAGCGTATATATTTCATGGTCTCTTTAAGGTACCATTTAGGCTGCCTACACATGTAGCTTTTGAAACATACAGCAGTCATTTTTCGCAGTGCACTTTTGCACATAGTGGTTTACAGAAGTAGATTTGTCTTCCCTGCAAAAGGTAATCCATGCATTTTGCAATTGCATGTTTGTAATTTTGGGATACAATTGCATTTTGAAGTTTGAACAGCTGTAAAGCAAAACTTAACAGTTCAGCAGTGCAATTCATTTCTTTCCTTTTTGCATTCTTCTGCTGGGATTACTAAATTACAATCTGATTGGATATTTGTTGTGTTTGGGGGGTGGGTAGACTATATGCCTGAGTCCCTTTAATTCCCGCATCCATCAAAGATCCAGTTGCTGGAAGAGCCAGAAAAGGAATCCAAGGCTGTGATTATGGGAGAAGCAAGAACCTCTTGGAGTGTGAATGTTGTGAGTCCCTCTATCATGTAAATGAGCCATATCTCCTAAAGACATCACAGTCTCTGCTGTCCATCATCCCAAAGGAAACAGAACCCTGGGTAAGCTCCAGGGACCCTTGGAATCTCACACCACTTGGAGACTGGGGTGATGTGCAACAGTATGATTATGTGTGAGCCAGGCCCTCCCTGCTTTGATGTTTGTAATGCACCCCTAACAACTTTCCATCAGAACAATGCAGCTCTTGGTCATAAAAAGATCTTCACCCTATCCCTAAACTAAATCACAGCCCTTCCCAACAGCTGCGAAGAGCCTATTGGATCAGGCCAATGGCCCATCTATGCAAACATCCTGTTCTCACAATCACTAACCAGAAGCCTGTGGGAAACTAGCATGCCAGACATGAACATAGCAGCCATCTCCCCTCCTGTGCTTTCCACCATTTGCTATTCAGAAGCATACTGCTTCTCCCTGTAACACAAAAGCTTACACATTGCATTTCGAGCCTAGTTCATCCTATAAACACCACCTTCCTAGCAGCTAGACAAAGTGTGTTTGCTGAAGATTATCATGTTGATTGCAAGAAAAATAGAATCCTCTTGAGACAGTATCAAACTACAGCCAATGCACCTCACCTTGGGTTAATTCCAAAGCAAAAAAACAACAACTGAGGAGACAGGTGTCATGGAAGCAGTTAGCAGCACATGGAAGCAGAATGGTTAACAGTTGGTTGCAGTAAAGCTTTTATTTTTAGCTGACCAAAATCAGTCAGTGATTGTGCAGGATGTTTTAGGAAACTGCCTCACACAGAGTCATACCAATGGCATGCCCAGATCAGTATTGCTGACACTGGCAGTAACTCTACAAGGTTTCAGATATGAGACATTCCCAGCCCTACCTGGGGATGTTTGGGATTGAGCCTGGGATGTTACATATGCAAAATAGCTGATCTACTACTGATGAAACATGGCCATTAAAACAGAAGAGAGAGAGTATTAAGGAAGCTCCGCGTCTGACTTACAATATTGATTTTTCATAGTTGGGAAGTTGCTAGCTAAGTAATTGGGTAATTAATGCATCCATTTAGTATTTGATTGACCAAATTAAGTATGTAAATTATTTGATTATAGAAGAGCTGTAATGGAAACAGATATTTGAATTTGGTTTGGTATTTCCTCCCTGGGCCGCCATGTTTCATTATAGGTTCTGCTGAGCTCAGAATCCTTCTTATGTATATGAAACATGCACCATATGTTCTTTTTATACTCTACTAACTTACTGTGGTTGCTTCTTTTTGCAAGAAGCCCATAATAAATAAAGGAAGCTAAAACCAAGCCAAGAATTGGGGGAGGGGAGATTCCAACCCACTGAGATTTTGACATTCACAACTAAGGATAGAGGAGAACTTAGATTTGCCTTTAAATTTGAATTGAATCAATCAGATTCACACTTTGTAAAACAATAGGAGTATGTGAAACACAGTTCTCCAGCCAAACAATGTTTACAAAACTGTACCCATCTTGGAGAAAATAACATACAAAACAACAGGACAAAATGTTTGCAAAAAATGTGTTACATTAGACAAAACTGCATATAAAAACATGTTCATTAGGAGGAATTTTTTAACATTCACATATTTCTGCAAAATATGGAGAACTGGATTTAAGGTTGGAAACAGAGAGCCTAAATTGGCAGATACTTCCATGCCTAGCCACAACCAAGTGACCCCTTGACTTTCACCTTTGTTTTTTATATATATAGGGTTACATCTCATAGAAAATGGACATGGAAACAACTTTCTGGCATTTAAAGTAGAGGGAAGTTCAGAACTAATATTCAGTGGTTGGTTGGTTTGTTAATTTCGAAGTCCTGTGTACATGGACAACTGTGCCCTGAGCATTCTTGGGACATTCCTCTTGTGCCACTGTTTCCTCCCCTGGGGAAAACTGCTCTTTAGCGCTCAATCAGAACAAACAGCTTTCCATGTTTTCTCCGGATTGATGTTTGCTCCATTTTAGCACTAAAGCGTGGGTTTTCCCTGGGAAAGGAGCAGGGCAATGGGGTGTACCACACAGACCGATCCATAGAAAGTGTGGGTCAAGCAGAAGACTGCTCAGACTCATGCTTTCTAGGCATAGGACAAAGGGCATCGTGGACAAGCTCTCAGCTACCTATCTGACACCATGTGGGTTTTTTAATCACATGCCAGATGCTTTTTTTGTTATGCCAAAACTGTTTGCTACAGAATGCCTAGCAAATTCCCACTGTGTGGGCACAAGAAACATATTTAAAAGCTAAAACAAAAGGGGATTTTGAAGAGCTGCAAAAGGATCTCTCCATACTGAGCGGATGGGAATAAAGTAGAAAATGTAATTTACTGTTAGCCAGCTGCTGGACCAAATGGGCCACTGGCTGATCTTCTCTGGGCTTGGGACACGCCTCTCAGCTCTGCCCTCTTATATGAAAGTGATCCCCTTCAGTCCCACATGATGTATCTCCTGTATCTTGAGAAATATTTGCTTTCAATCATTTTTCAAAATATGATGAGTTGCCATGATTTGTCCACCAGGCTACCATATTCACATGAATATTGACTTTTCTACCTCAAAAATGATTTTGTAACCCACCTTCCCCCATATGATAAAGGGCACTTAAAAATATTTCCTTGGTTTCTTTTTCCTGCTCTACATGAATCAGAATTTTGCATTCTCACTAAGTCTTCTGAATTAGATAATCAGAATTGATGAAAAACACACAAATGACTATGATGGCTCCAACAAGGCAGCAAAACAACTGCATCAGTCAGGAGTTTGCCAAGGATTATTAATAGCTTAGGGAACACTAATGTCTGAGAATTCCAAGTAATACATTTAAAGGCTTTAGGAAGAATGGCATATCTCCTCAATCACTTGGCCAGCTTTTGACCTCACTGCAGTTTTCAATTAATCCCTTTCAAATGCTAGGTGGGGAGGAGATGTTAGATGACTGATAGCGTTTCCAGTGGGGTTTTTTTTAAAAAAAAAAGTTCTACCATTCTGAAGCGAGAGTAAATTTGAAGCTTAATTGAGCAGGATGCCCACCAACTGCTCTCCTGTTCTGCTAAAATAATGCTGCCATCCCAAGCCCACTCATCTGGGAGTAAGATCCATTGAATTCAGAAAGAATTACATCTGAGTAGATTTGGCTAGGATTCCTAGAGACCAGCATGTACAACATGCGTGAAAGAGAGTAAATTACACTGCAGTTCTATGCATGTTGACTCGGAAGCAACTGCCACTGTGCAAAATAAGACTTCCATCCAAGTGAGTATGCATAGGGTTGTGTGGAAGCAAGTCCCATCAGAAGTCCCCACTGGAACTTTTACTTCTAAATACATGTCTTGTGGAGGCCAATTTCGTACCTTTGCATTTCAGGCCAAATTTGACCACATCATTGTTTCACTTTCTTAGCAAGATTAGAGCAAGTTTAACAAAGTATATCAAGCTCATAATCCAGTGGTTTTCAACCAGTGTGCCATGACCATTGAATGATGGTCAGGGGTGCTGCAGGCAACACTGGCCTCTGTCCCTCTTTCCTTCCCTCCTTCCTTTAATGCCCTCTCATGTCTCTGCCTCCCCAACACATCCACAGCTGTTTGTGGCAGCAGCCCTGATGCCTCCCAAGGTAAGATACTGGCCTCACGTTCACCTTTGGTCAGTCTCCATTGGGCCACTAAGGCTGGGGTATCCTCTGCCCAGGTCTCTGTGGGGCGGTGTGAGGAGACACATCTCTTTGCAGCTCAGAGACTAGGGGCAGTGGCTGCCCAGAGGACTCCCAAGGAAAGGGGAGAGGAGAGGAGGCCGAGGGAACACTCCACAAGGAAAGGTGTTCAAAAAAGGGTGAGAATCTGCTGGCTCTGTAAGCATGGGGTGACATAACTGGGCTCCACAGGGGTGTCACAGAAAGAATGCAGTTGATCAAGGGAGCCATGGACAGAAAAAGGTTGAAAACTTCTGTCATAATCATATTAACTTTTAAAAACTCAGTTACCCTCTTTAGATGCTGGGACTGGAGCCCCTTGGTCCACAGTAATAACCTGTCCTCCACCTCCACCCCAGTTTATTTGACATGGGGCAGAAATTCCACATAGGAACTATTTTGTTACCATGGCATTGCTATCTCCATTTAAATGAACGGGGCAATTCACACACACAAGAGCTCTTACTCTGCTGGCAACCATCACAGCCTGCTATTTTTATATCCAGGTGAAATGTATTCCTCGTCAGGCAGCTTACAGCCAGCTGTGCATGTTGCTCAGCTGAGTCTTTAAGGCATTGTGTGTCGAGCTACTCAGGTGATCACCTGGGACAGTTGTTGCAATGCTGCAGGTGAACAGGAAAATTGCAAACCCTGCAGCTGAATTGTGTATTCATAGAACAGGAACCATTTTGTTCTTAGACCTGCTTTTTGCTTGTTATAGAAATAGTCAGATCGCTCTCATGTGGCGACTTCAACATCTTTCTTATCATTTCTCTGCAATCTGCAGTAGGGTGAAATGAAAGTTCACTTAAGAATGAGAGGGCTGCTTTATATTCTGTTATAAATAGATTGAGGCCTGTTCTTTCCTACATTCTCTGTGTTGTTTTGGAAGTAAGTTCCATTTGTTTCAGTGGGGTTTACTCCCAGTATAGATGGGGGTGGGGAGAGAATTCATTCAGTTAGTATTTTAATGCACATCTGCATTATTTGCACTTCCACCTGGACCAATATGCAAACAAAAACATAGCTGTCCTTTGAAATTTGCACTTCTCAGAATGTTGTGATGCAGTTCTTCAACCCAAAAATGTACAAAAAGGCATGTGTTGTAGAAAGGCATGTATATATTGGTGAAAATAACATACTTGTGTGTGTGTGTGAGAGAGAGAGAGAGAGAGAGAGAGAGAGAGAGAGAGAGAGAGAGAGAAATGCATATATTATACAAAATGTACACAGAATGCATATGATTTTAATGCAAACTTTTAAAAAATGAAAACTGATGGGTTATGCGTCAACGTGTACTAAGAAGGCAAAATTGGGAGATTCAGCTATCCCTAGGTATGATTCATCAACTCCCAGATATGTGTGCATAGAATTGCATTCTGAGTCAATGTGTTAATAAGCCACAAAAACATATTCATAAAATACCATGTCACACAGGGAGAAGAAGGCTAATTATTTGTTTTTCCCCATGCACGGATATGTTTTTCTTGTATCATAAGGTTAATATTTTTGTAAGACATTACTGTATGGCACACATCACATACCCACTCAAGGTCATAATTCAGCCACATTCGATGCCAATGCTCCTTCTAATTTAGATATTCCCCAGCTGTGGCTCATGAAGAATTTGCTGATGATCTGCAGTGAGCTTGCTGGTGTGACGGAGTTGGCTCCTCCATCCTTATATCCAGCTGAGAGTAACAGAACAGATGGGAGGATGAAATGAAAGGAACAGAAGACGTAGACAGTGTGATTAACTATTTTTCAAACAGGATAGAACACTAATCCTGCTAAAGTCAGCTAGAAATCAATAAACTTTCTATGGAAGCAATTGCAGCGGTACTGACAGCAATTTTATGGGATTGTGAATGGGAAGTTAAGAGGTTTATGAGATCCTGAATGGGAGCATGGCCGGGGCTGGTTATGACAGGCTAGATAAATGCCTAGGCCACCCTATCCGTGATGTTTGACTATCCAGGCAGTCAGGCTGCATAGAGATGAAGCAGTGTGTACCAGGCCTCCAGCATTTTTTAAAAGGGCCAAAGGTTCTTTCAGTTTTACCCTCAAAACCTCAAGCACTGCCCCAACTTCAATTCCATCTCATTTATTTATAAAATGTATAAATCACTTCTGTTCCACAAACTGCCCAAGTCTGTCATTTCTAAAATCTCAACCAGCTAAAAGAAAAAAAGGCTGCAATCCCATGATTAAGGCTACAGTGGTACCTCGGGTTAAGAACCTAATTTGTTCTGGAGGTCCATTCTTAGCCTGAAACTGTTCTTAATCTGAGGTACCACTTTAGCTAATGGGGCTTCCCGCTGCTGCCATGTCGCTGCCACCGCACGATTTCTGTTCTCATCCTGAAGCAAAGTTTTTAACCCAAGGTACTATTTCTGGGTTAGTGGAGTCTGTAACCTGAAGCATATGTAACCTGAAGCATCTGTAACCCGAGGTAGCACTGTACAATTCTAAACCAGCTTTCCTAGGAACAAGCCCCATAATTGTGTAACTGCCAGGCATCCATCCCAAAGATGCAAATTTTCTATTCCTTTTCATGAGTACATATATATTGTTCATTATTTATTGTTTTGGGGGATTGTGGTTGCTGCAAGCTATGGAATCCTTTTGGAGACTTAAGTGGAAGCTTTTGAAAGCTCAAAGCTCTAATCTGAGCACCTTTGAGAAGCATTATCAACAAAGGGTTTTGTATCACAATAAGGACTAACAAATGCATTGTGACATAGCTTTTGTAGACTAGAGTCCATCACTGGATGCATGAGCTGTTGGCAATGGGGTGTGGGGGGGTGCAGTGCAATAGACAGGGGAAACATAAATAATGAGGTCAGATGGGAATGAAATGCAAAAGAGTTACAGCCAGATTCAGCTAAGGAGCCTAACCTGCACAAGGACTTCTGCTAGGGCAATGGGGCTCCCCCTTCTTCCACATTCTCCCCCATGCTTCCCACAAATTGCCTCAAGTGGTTTAAGAATCCCCCAGAAAAGTACGTGGTGGGGAGGAGAGTGGAGATTGTTCTGTCTACCAAACTGAGATGCTTGAACTGGTGGATTTTTTGCCATAGCACTATGTTAAATTCCTCCCATCACCTATAACAACTGGATATAATAAAGTACAATAATTCAAGGAACATTGTAACTGTTTTTGTCTTGAAGCTGGTTGTTAATGCTTGCTGATATGGGCTTGGTAGGACAGGCCTAAAATTCATTGAGTTTTAACATTAAAGGTAAAGGTACCCCTGCCCGTACGGGCCAGTCTTGACAGACTCTGGGGTTGTGCGCCCATCTCACTCAAGAGGCCAGGGGCCAGCGCTGTCCGGAGACACTTCCGGGTCACATGGCCAGCGTGACATCGCTGCTCTGGCGAGCCAGAGCCGCACACGGAAACGCCGTTTACCTTCCCGCTGGTAAGCGGTCCCTATTTATCTACTTGCACCCGGAGGTGCTTTCGAACTGCTAGGTTGGCAGGCGCTGGGACCGAGCAGCGGGAGCGCACCCCGCCGCAGGGATTCGAACTGCCGACCTTTCGATCGGCAAGTCCTAGGCGCTGAGGCTTTAACCCACAAATTCATGGTGCTGTCAGTGATGTGGCCTGCATGAGCTTTCAGCTCTGGAGGAGAATGAAATAATAATGAAATGAACAATAAAATAACAGTAGTCGGCAAGCTTCAAACCAGAAGCTAGAAACCAAACATGGGGTTGGAATCAGAAGTGGCCCTCGGCAAACAGAAACAACACCAGAATTGCATTTGTGTATGCATGTCTGGATCTGGCCCATAGATTTCATTTTGCAAATGTCAACTGAAGGTTTATGAGATTAGAATACCCTTCATCCAGGGCTTTTTTTTCAGCCGGAACTTGCCAGAACTCAGTTCTGGCACTTCTCAGGTGGGTGCCATTGCCATTCTAAGAGAATGAGAGAAGTGTTCATGGTGAGTTCTGGCATCTCTTTTTCTAGAAAAATTGTACTGCCTTCATCCAGATTCTTCATCCAGCTGCATATTCTGTGTTATACATAAAAATGTGTGGCTACTCTAGTCACTAACAGCAATGCAGACTTAACAAGGAACTAATATCAAAGTCTTAAAAGTGAAGGACCCTACTATGTGTGTTTCCTTCCACAGAGCCAGAATGATTTATCAACCGAGCAACCTTGATGGCTGTCTAGAAAGACAGAAAGTGACCATGGAATAAATCAGCTGTCCCCTTAGGATATCAGCATGGATGAAAACCTGCAGACTTCTCTTGCTTCTGCCACTGTGACAAAGATAGCCTTGACACTACAGAAAGATGAGGCAAATCTGTTCAAACAGAGATGTCCTCTGCTTGCCCCATTTCTATACCTTTTAAAATATGCAATCTTCAAAATGCCCTGCTGTTGTTAATTTCCTGTTTATGTGGCTCTGTATTTCCTTGTAATAACACAGTAAATGGGGAGGCACTAGTTCATGTCTGACTTTAAAAAAAAAGGATATAGATACTTTCTGTCTCAATATGAAGGAAGTGTGACAGACTATCAAGGTCTAAAGGTTTCTGAATAGTTAATGTGAGATGGCGTTTGTGTTTGCAAATAATACCTAACCTTAATGGATGACACCCAGACAAAGCGTAAGTTTTTTTATGCCCCGTGCATTTCTGTGGGAGAGTCAAGCAGAGTCAAACCATGCATCGATATAGCCAGCTTGCTTAAGCTTATGTATTTGTGGGTCTGATGACGGACTTCTTAGAAACCCCATACACATTGCCTTGAATTCCATGATGGAAGAAAGTGGGGTATAAATGTACTCATTCAATAAATAAAAATCAAATTACCTTCCTCTGACTGTAGTATCTAACTTCTGAGGGGTTGTGTGCAAAACATTTTGGGCAGCCTACAGTCTAATGACATAGCTTCTGGTATTTTTCATTTTCCAAAGCTTTCCTGTCAAGTTGACTGTACGTGAGTTTCTTGTTAAGCTGAAACAGGTAAACAACAATTTTCCCATGAGGTAAAGCACTCCTCGGCTACTCCCCATTCTGTTACTATTTCAGAGAAAGTTAATAACCCTAGGCACATTAAGACCTCTCCTTCCAAGAGCCTAAGTAATATCTTTCTACAAAGTTAAACATCCTGCCTAGAAAATTAGTCAGTGTTTTGAATTTAGACCAGGGTCTATTTGGCTGTGGAGCTCACCGTGTGACCCTGAGACTTTCTCTCTCTCTCTTTCTAACCTAACTAATCAAATAGCATACCCCGGAAATAGCATCCCGGAAAAACCAATCATATCAAATAGCATCCCGGAAAAACCGAGATATCCCATTTTTTTCTCGCGAGACCATTGCTTATGCTGTGATCTCGTATGAGACCCCAAAACACACTTTGGGGGGGGGGATCACACAATACCACATCATCTAAAATGGCCACCATTCTATCGCAAGAAAAAACAGGAAGATAGTGTCCTGGAATATAGCGTCCTGGATTTTGCTGTCAAAGTGTTGGAAGGTATGATATAGTTGCCACCTTGAGCTCCCTGCAGGAAGAGTAGCATTTAAAAATTATGATAAAAAGGCACAACTTTGATACCTCCAGTTCATATATTACAGCTCACACTACTCTACCAACACAAGTCTACTTTGAGTACAGTAGAGTAACTGGCTAAAATCGTGTAATCACCCAGTTCAGTGGGACTTGCTTTTCAGTAAGCAAGACTATGAAAAATGTTGGAGTTCAGGCTCATCCTTCCTTCTATAGCAAATTTCTCTTTAGAAGATCTTTACTTCTGGGACTAATAGAAGCTCATGTTTGAATCTAAACCTGCCTTGGGAAGCTGTCACCTGTATATTTCATTCTTTGTTTAACCCTACTTAAGCACTGATAAAATCTCCTTGGTATTGTTCCTGCAGTCTTCTTTATTTTTAATTTATTTCTACATGTTGCCCAGAGGATAAGATCAGCATAATTTGAGGTGATGTGGCGTCACTATTGTGGACACAGATGTGTGCCATGTTTCATTAGGCATGTCCTGAATTTGGTAGAAGGGGGAAAAATATTTTCTTTCTGTTGATGTCAAAGTAATTAAAGCTAACAAACAGTTTCTCTCAGAGGGTTAGACATGTAGACATAGTCTCAGAGCCATTTCAAATTTCCCACATGGAAAGAATGTGTGAGAAAGAAAAGGATCAGAACCATGTGCAAATGGTAATGATCACACATGCTTCAAGGCCACTGTGTGAACACTAGAGACTGGGGAGGGAGGAGAGAGAGATTTAAAGGCAAATGGTCAAATTCTTGCTTTCTGAAACAATGAGAGAACTGAAACACAGCTATCCTGCAAAATTTTGTGAGGCAGTTCTCCAACAAATGTTTACAGAAATGCATACACTGTGCATAAAAAATGAATGTATTAGTGAAGATCATATGCAAATACATTAGACTGAGTAAAATGCTTGCAAAAATGTGCACTTTAGGCAAAACAACATACACAATTGTGTTTATTAGGAGAAATTTACAGTAAAATGCTGATGATTTTTGTGAGTATTTAAAAAAGCAAACACAAATTGCTACATAAATGTGAATAACTGATTTTAATATTGGGAAAATGAGAAATGGAGAAAACCTAAATTGAAAGATCCTTCCATCACAAAATTTAATATGTTGTCCAATGAATATACGGCTAGTAATGGATAGATAGATTGTGAGTCCGTGTAGATTTTGTTCCATCCCATTTCAACAATCATCTGCAATTTTATAAACTGCATGAAAAATGTATATTGAATGTGCATTTTTAAATGTGTTTTCTTAATTATACATTTAACACATTTTAGTAGTTCATTGAGATGAAAACTGTATTGCAAAATTCAGTGAAGCAAAAAATCCAAAGGCTAATTACATTCCAATCTACACATTGGTCCAGGAGGAGTGAATGAGGTCCGTGTGCTCACTGGAAGTTACAAAAATTGAATTTCTCTGCCATCCCTAGCCATGTGTAGCCAAAATGATTACATACACACAACTTCCATTCTAACATGAAAGTGGTTTCCTTGTAGGACACTTGGAAACTTTTAAAGCAGGAGCAGCACCCCATATATTATTGGACTCCAATTCCCATCAGCCCCAGCCTGCGTGGCTGACAGTCAGGGAGGTCACAGGTTAACCACGCCTGTTTTAAAGGATAGTATATTTCCCTTATTAAAATAGAATGCATAAATTTTATTCCATCTGCGGTAGCAGATTAGGTACTCCAGTTTACTTTCTGCTGTTTCCATACTATGTTTCTTATTTTGGCTTTCCTGTTCCAGCTCTGGACCTCCTGTAATATTCCTGGTCCTGCTTCTGCCCTATGTCCTGCCCCATGGCTGCTTTTCAGATATTAGGATTTAACAAAATTGCCTAAGCTCATTACCAAGTGAGGCCTCAACTTGCTGCCCTCACTCTGTTGATCTGACCCTTCTTCTCCTGGCTCTCAGAGAACATGTCCATATGATCGATCAGTAACACTCCCCAGCCTTGCCAGGACTAATTGCACACTGGTCCCTAAGGCATCACTTCCACAACACTAGAGTCATTTTCCCTGGTTATATAGCACTTGGCTAACTCTTGCATTCCTTACCCATGTGCCCTGCATCACTGATATATTATACAATGACCAAAGCAGAATCCATGTTGATCCCACAGGCAGAAATAAAATTGCAAAAGTAAAATTGTTGTTGTTGTTGTTGTTGTTGTTATTTCAGCCCACAGGCCCCTAAAGCCATGAACAACATATGAATGCAACAAAAGATCTAATAAAAGGATGATGAAATGCAAGAAAGCATTTGGTCAAAGCAACGTAAGATAGCCTTCCCAAGCCAAAGCATTAAAGAGAGTGTCCCCATGCTTAGGGGCTAGAAACTTGAGCAGAAACTTAATTCCTCTAGAGCCGTGGTTCCCAGCATTGGGCACATGCCCCACAGGCGGGGGATTTTATTTTTAAGGGGGGGAATTTGAGAATGAGTTATTAACAGTTAATGGCCTTTTAGGCTTCCTCCACGTGAATAGGAGTTTACTTTTTGAATAATAAGAATTATATGCCACGGGGGTGGGGGGTCAGGATTTTAGAGATGCTTAGGTGGGGCATAGTCCCTAAAAAAGGTTGGGAACCACTGCTCTAGAGGAATTAAGTGGTACTCTCGCCACCCCACCCCACCCCATTCTAACTATTCCACGGGAAGAAATGAAACAATCCAGTTACACAGAACACTTGGGCGATTGTGTCCGAAATAAAACAAAACATGGTGCTGCTATCTCCTAATTCTGATATTAACTTAATAAAGGTGTACAAATTTTGAAACTAAAGAAAGACATAGGTGGTATTAAGTTGTGGGTGAACATATCAGACGACACAGCGATTCTTCAAACAGCTCTTGTTTATTCCGAGGCCAGAACAGAACAGAACTGAAGGGCTCATTCAGCCTGCTTATATAGAGCTCCAGTACCACGTTACTGTAACAACTTTCTAAAATTATCCAATCACTGAATGTCACTTTCGATCCTTCATTTGCATAACTATCTACAGTATCCCCCTGCTGGCCCAGGGTGAGAACTTCAGTACATAACAGGTAGAATTAAAGCAGAGCTATCTAAACTGTATAATCAACATCCAGGAAAAAAGTTGAATAATTTTTCAGCAGCCTGGAGGAAATATGCTCCCTTCCTTGGTTTCCATGGCTGCAGTCTCCTCCATTTTTCCATGCAATTCAGTTCACTGCTAGGAATGAGCTGCAATCCAAAAACAGTTACAGACACCACTAAATGTTCTGTGTGCCTCTCTGTAGCCACACCTAAAACCCATTAGAACTAATATTGTTGTGTTACCACTCAACTTACTAAAGGTATGACTGGCTGCAGTTGCCTTTGTCTGGAGATATATAATCATACATGCAATACATTTTCTGCTTCAGTCATGTTCTAAACCACCATTCATCAGTTGTAATCCCAAGGTGGGCTTTCAACACAGATATCTGAACTTTAAAACACAATAAAATTGGACCACCAATTGAAAACCAACTTGAAAAAGCCCGTATTATTGCAACAGCAAACAACATCCATCAATTCATTGCTAGATGTTAGTTGGTTCAACCAAAATGAAGTTGCTTTCTCTCTCTCTCTCTATATATATATATATATATATTATAACTTTTAAACACTTGCATTTTGTATGTGCCTAGCCTGAACATTTCTGCATATAGACACTGTGAATATCCCTATTCCTAGATATCTAATTGTTTCTAAGGCTTTCCCTTTTTGTTATTATTCTGTGCACTTTCCTTTGCCAAAAGTGATGGATTAGCTTCTCAGTGCAAACACAAAGTCATTCAACAATAGACTGACAGGGGACATTTGCTTAAGGAAAAAGCATGCAGTGAGCTGGCATTTTGGACATTACTGCCACAAATAAATCAACTCAAATGCTCTCTGTCACTTTCCTAAATAATAATATTTTGTTAAAACTTCACAGCATCATCTTAAAAGTCACTTTGATGAAATGCTGTGCTTGAGCGTGAAGACATGAAGGGTGCTTTAGGGATCTAACACAGCAGGATGCTGGAGGCGTTAAGTGCCGGCCTCATTGCGGCTATTGTGTTCACTGGCTTCTAGGAAAGATGCTGCAATTATGTCCTCTTTGCTACTCAAGTCAGGAGTCAGAACGGGGAACTTCCCGGAATCACTTGGTATGGAGCAGCTGCTCTCTAGAAAGAAAGCAGCTTACTTGAAAGGGAGCTTCACTGAATACAGAGAATATGGGTTTATAAGCTGGTATGGAATCAGGCTAGCCCTTTTCAGGCAGCATGGTACTTAAAGCTGTTGGTAGATGGAGCATCTGATTCAGGCTTGGGTGTTTATTTCTGATTGATTGATTGATTGATTGATTGATTGATTGATTGATTGACTAGCAGTCTTGTACCTGGCGTTGCTTCTAAGAAACCAAAAATCATTGCCCTTTGGAAAGGTTCTGTCCACCATTTTGATGCAAAATAGTGTCCAACTGTATCCCAAAATAGATGAAAATCTGCTCCTTGATCTCAGGAACCCTTGTGCAGAATTTGGTTGTGATGTCCAAATGCATACAAAACGGACAACTTTCCCAAAACGTGTAGTAGATTTATTGATAGTACTTGTACCCCACAGTCAAATTTAGACTCTCAAAGTGGCTTACAAATATCACTTTAAAGACTGTCCCTGCCCTCAGGCTCACAGTCTGAGAAAACCTGACACATGGGAGAAAGGGAACAGGAGGAAGGAGGGGGAAAGTAACTCAAGCACAAGTTTCAATTATTAAAGCTAAGCTGGTGGTGGCTCAAACTGTCTTGCTTTTGATAGTGTTATAGAAAGCAGCCCCTCCTGTCAAGCACTCTTCCCTCTATATCAAATCTAGGAGCAGAGCTGGTTCCAAGGTCCAGCGTAGGAGGACAGAGCAACTTCTGCCACACAATCCCCCCACTCTGAAGGCAGTGATGTGTCAGGGATGACAATTACATTTGTTAAGCTGTTGATTCCAAGTCTGTAACTTGTTTTGTGAGTATTCTGTATAGCAACAATGGAAAAACAGACACATGGACAACAGAGGAAGAGGCTCACAGATCTGCATTCTGTCCTAGTGGTGACTTCTGGCATTGCTGGATCCCAACAGAAGCTGCAGACACCGTTGATCTGTTAAGATGTCTTTATTGTGAGCTACTTTAAATTCACCTACCTAAGTAGACTAACCCTAATCCACAAACCAGGGGGGGGGTGATACTCACACTAAGGAACCTGGCCAGCTATATCCTTTGTTTCACAGTGAAACATGAACTGCCTACCTGTGTTTGAAACTATTGTATAATTAGAGGGCGGTGTAAAAAAGGGGGGGGAGCACAGACACATAAAATGCCAAAATCTATCTTAAGACTCTGTTTTGCTTTACTGTGCTTTACATGGTCCAAGTGCCATGCAAGCACTTTACGACTTAATCACCTGTAAGTCGTCTGGACTTTTCAAAAGGCAAGCGGTCTCCATTTCCAAATTACCATGCCAACTGCCCCTAAGGGACGCATCAGATTTTGTGATCTGTGGCCTGTAATGTATCAAATGAGATTTGCACAAGGATCTACCTTGGAGAAGCTATTCCTTCTTTTTAATTTTTTCCCCCTTGAATAATGTTTCCAGCTTCAGCTTTATGCTAATGGCTAATATTGCTTCCACAATCCCACAAACCTTTGCTGTTAAGCCTGAACAAACGTAATGGGCTGAAACAAACTGACATGGCAAAGCTATGCAAATAGTGATGTGCACTACATCAAGCTAATGGGCAGACTTCACACTAAACTTCCAAATAATTCACGTCACGCTTCTGAATACCAGCTTCGCTTTGAGAACATGGCATCTTAAGCAGAACAAATGGACCGCCATTCCAATTAGAGGTGTAACATGCTTTAGACAAGCACAGGTGCAGGTCTAAAGCTTCTTGTGGGTCCTTCAGAAGTTTCAGTGAGTCCATTCTCTTTCCGTTAACTTCTTGCAATGATCCATGAGTTTGACTGATTTGAATTGTCTAGAGAAATCACAGACAGAGACATTTGGTTGAACACAGGTAAGGAACAGGGTGGCTATCCAAGGAATTGCAAAACCAGTTGTGATTTGAGGACCCGCCCCCTTAGCTTGGGATAAGAAAGACACATGGACACAGCATTTTAGGTTTATGGGCTAGAAAAGGCCACAACTTTATTGATTACAGCATGGGAGTGGTATTGGCTTAGGCATTGGAATAACAGCAAAGCTGACGCCACCTACTCAGAGAGGGGTGAGTCTAGCGGGGGTTAATCACCACTGGAGGGAGCCTGTTGATGCAAATACAACTGTAAGCTCTCTTCTGATATCACCGGGGGTTGTGCCATGACCACCAGCCCAGCAGGGCATCGGACAGGATCCATGACTGCCGGATTCCTTTAACGGAATACCCATAAGTGAAGGGGTAGGCGATGGCCACACCCTGCCCTTCCATACACCAACCACATGTTCCAATGCCTAACCGCCAATACCGAAAAAGTTGTGACAAATTGCTATGAGGTAGGCGGAAAAAACCAAGTGGCCGGTGCCAATTTGCCAATTGGAAAAAAACTCCTACCAGCCCCCCTAGCCAACCAGGGTGACCAACCATAGGTCCATAACAAGGTCAGGGACGAAGGACTGACTAGAGGGAGGGTGGGTGGGTGATCCGATGACGATCCCAGCAGCGCAATGAGGGAAAGGGGCTGCCGCAGCCGCGTTTAAGTGGCTAAACCCCGCCCCCGAGCCTGCCACTGATAGGCAGTCTCGCTGGGGCGTGGCGCGTCAGCGATGACATCGAGCAGGGGCCGGAACGCCCCCTGCTCAGCTCGGGAACGGATCCCTATAACAACGCCTCCCCTCCATGAGGAGGAGAGGATTTCTGTAAGCTCAGTGGGTTGTGTGGTGCAAGCCAATACTATGGCCCAGATAATGTAACAGCTCCATTGTCAGCCAGCAGCAGAGTCACATGTACAACAACAGCTACAGGGGGAAAGGAGCTTATGTTTCAACTATGGAACATCATTCCCACAACATCACTGGTAACTCCACCACCACTCACCAATCATGAGGTTGCTTGGTAGTGGTGATGCCATATTAGTTATACATGGAAGACCCCAATCAATATATGACAACCATGCCAACATGACTGAGACAGCACCTTACCAAGTACACATCCCTTCCTCACACATAATGCACAAGTGGGCATCCCATCATAGGCCCCCGTGGTGCGGTCTGAATAGGGGCACTCATGCTAAAAGCCCTGGTCTGACTTACTACACAGTGGGCTCCTGAGATCTTTGAAACTTGCAGGACAAACTCTTTTTCAGCCTATAGCAATCAACTGGGTATATAAGGCAGTCTCTGAAGTAACCTGAGAGCTAGAAGGTCTGGATTTGTACATTTGTACATTTATTATTTGAAAATGAGAACTGACATAAGAATAGTCAGCATGAAATAGTTGTAATATCTTGGATATGCTGTTGCAAATTCATATATATCTCCTTCCTGCATATTTCAAGTTGACAGAGAGCCCATGGTACCACCCAAACATTTATTCCTAACATTTATTCAGTATTATTATATTATTATATTTATATATTCATTTATACCCTGCACCTTTTTCCCTGACAGGACTCAAGGTGGCTTACAGATAAAAACAAGAATCGCTAAAAATGTTGGGGGAATCACTAAAAACAATAGAACATTGACAGAATCAAAACTATATACATATATAAAAATCTGTTTAATTCAGTGTAGGAATTCAATATGACTGGAACCCCAATTTGGCTGACAAACAACACTGTGCTGGGCAGGAAGCTACACCTGCCAGTGACAGCAACTTATACTTAGCACGCCCCACCGGCTTTCTTGCTGAGCCATTTCAATCCCATTCTAAAACGCACTGCCAAGCATGAGCAAGGGTTTGTATGAACATAGCTAGCTCTGTATTACTGTATTGGTGCATGTCGTCAAGTCAGCCTCCCATCAAACACCCCACCCAAATCTGACCTGGGCTACAGTCCTCGTGTGACATCTTGGGTTGGTTCTCAGCAGAGAGTATGCACAGCCATTATTTTAAGCCCTTTGCTTTGTTTGTCTTTTACAGCCACCTACAGTTAAATGATCGATAGAAGCAGTAGTTATTTTTCATTACTCCTGCCTATTCTTCTGAGGGCAAACCCCCACCACAACTGAATTTTTAAAAATTGATTCACCCCTGCAAAAAAGGTGGGTTTTCACATGCCCCCCACTGATGGTTTTTTGTTAAATTAAAATGATGTTTGTATTTACATTCTGTTTCTCTTCACTGCCTCCCTCCATTTTCCAGAGAGAGAAAGAAATCCAGCTCAGCTACAGAATACATTCCTGAGGAGAGCTGAATCAAGTGACTTACAGTACACTGATCCCTTTTGTAATGGGCAAATTGTCAGATAAAGCTGAGACCAGTGCAAGATTAGAAGCATCTAATATTCAAATAATTCCGTGCGATGTAATATCAACCATTAAATTGTAAATCTCTGTTACTAGCCACAGCCAAGAAGTCAGCTCGAACGCTTGGAGATTTAAGGCATGAAGCTTAATGGTAGATACCAACTATGGTTTCTCCCATGGGCTTCATAACAAGGCTATAAATTGCTCCCTTATCTGTATCTTATGGTAAGTAGCCATGCAAACACAAGTAAGGCTAAATTAGGCTAATTAAGAGTATTTGTGGCTCCAGAGACTAGAGACAATGGCTTTTGCTAAGTTAATATGTAGCAGTTATCACTCCCCAGGATAGATATAACTCTTAAGCATCATCAAATGCACAAGATTTATTAACAAAATGGCTCTAACACCTTGCATACAGATTTTGTCTAAAGCATGTCTGCAGTCGTGCTGCAGAGCACACTACAATCTGCAGATTCCTGAAATCTGAGGGTACCACAACTCAGGAATCGATGCCTGAATATTCTGATGCTTTTGTGTCTGTGTGCAACACAGGTATGCTTTATCTTCACCCTAAATGGCTATTTATTTGCTAAACTAACCTCAGGAGTACCTCATATATATTTCAGTCATACCCTCAACAACCACGCCACATTTTCCCTTATGGATTCTGCAATCTTGGATCTTTGTGTGCATTTGTAATACTGTTGTAATCCTGCCACCTTGGATTTGTCATGCAGGAACAGTTCAGTTGCGGTGCAGTTGAGGCGGTGTGGCTGTATTCCAAGCATAAACTACAATTTACCTCAGCAAGACGCTACTATACAAAATACATCAGCTGCAACAAAAGGGTTTCAGCAAGATTAGCACCTGCTAAGTGGAAACTGTGATAGAAAGCTAAAAGCCCAAAATTCAAGCTTGAACTAGAATCCTGTAGAATTTGGTCCTTGAACAGGTCCTAGAACAGATAATTAAACAGTCAGACTGTAAGCACTTAGAAAAGGATGCTGTATTTACTCAGACTCAGCATGGGTTTCTCAACAACAAGTCATGCCAGGCAAATCTCATTTCTTTGTTATAAAGCTTGGTGGATCAAGAGAATGATATGGATGTGGGGTATCTTGATTTCAGTAAGGCTTTTGACAAAGTCCCCAATGATATTTTTGAGAAGAAGCTGGTAAAATATGGGCTGAACGAGGTAACTGTTAGGTGGATTTGTAGCAGGTTGACTGACAGAACCCAAAGAGTTCTCACTAATTGTTCTTCATCAGCCTTGAAAAAAGTGACAAGTGGGGTACCACAGGGTTGTGTCCTGTGCCTGTTGTTCTCCAACATCTCTATAAATGACTTGGATGAAGGAATTGAGGGGATGCTCATCCAATTTGCAGATGACACCAAACTAGGAGGGGGAGCTAACGCCGCAGAAGACAAAATCAGGATTCAAAATGACCTTAACAGATTGGAGAACTGGACCCAAACAAACAAAATGAATCTCAGCAGGGACAAATGTAAGGTTCCACTTCCTTCAGCAGGAAGTACCAGCTACACATTTATAAGCTGGAGGACACCTGGCTTACCAGGATCTAGGGGCCTTAGTGGGCCACAAGTTTAACATGAGTCAACAATGTGATATAGCAGCAAAAAAAACAACAAAAAAACCCCTAATGCTATTCCAGGCTGCATCAACAGAAGTATTGTGTTGATCAAGGGAAATAATAGTACCTGTCTATTCTGCCGTAAGGGACATGGGTGGTGCTGTGGTCTAAACCACAGAGCCTAGGGCTTGCCGATCAGAAGGTCGGTGGTTCGAATCCCCGCCACAGGGTGAGCTCCTGTTGCTCAGTCCCTGCTCCTGCCAACCTAGCAGTGCAAAAGCCTGTCAAAGTGCAAGTAGATAAATACCACTCCGGCGGGAAGGTAAACGACATTTCCAAGCACTGGTCTGGTTCACCAGAAGCAGCTTAGTCATGCTGGCCACATGACCCGGAAGCTATACGCCGGCTTCCTCAGCCAATAAAGCGAGATGAGTGTTGCAACCCCAGAGTCAGTCATGACTGGACCTAACAGTCAAGGGTCCCTTTACCTATTCTGCCTTGGAATAGAGAGGAATACTGTGTCCAGCTCTGGGTGCCACAATTTAAGAAGGATATTGACAAGCTGGAAAGTGTGCAGAGGAGGGCAACCAAGATGATGGAGCAAGCTTGTTTTCTCCTGCTCTGGAGGGTAGGGTTCAAACCAATGGATTCAAGTTACAAGGAAGGCGATTGAGAGTAGAATGGAGCTCCACGAGAATGGAACTCTTACTGCGAACTCTCCTTCCTTGAAGGTTAAGCAGAGTTTGGATCAGGCATAGGCAAATTCGGCCCTCCAGATGTTTTGGGACTGCAACTCCCATCATCCCTAGCTAACAGGACCAGTGGTCAGGGATGATGGGAGTTATAGTCCCAAAACATCTGGAGGGCCGAGTCTGCCTATGCCTGGTTTGGATGCTTTTGTTAGATCCCTGCCTTGCAGGAGGTTGGACTAGATGACCCTTGGGGTCCCTTCCAACTCTACAATGATTCTGTTCCTTCATTCACTCCACTTTTCTGTCTGCTGCATTACACATGCTTTGACACACACATGTGCATCCAGTGAAAATTTTCAGAACCAGCTTATAATGTGGCTCAGTGGGAGAAAAGCCCAGTAATATCTGTAGATGTGAGAGATGCCCCTTGACACTTAATGACTGTGATCTAAAGAGGCCTGCAGATGTGCCACTATGTATGCTCATTCATCCAAGCTCATTGCCGTTCATTTATACCAGTGGAATACAGGCTTTTCTTCTACCTCCTAATTAACTTCTGAGATTTAGGGCTAGCCTTTCCACAGCTGACTTACAAATTAGCTATACAAAATAAAGTTGGATAAGACAGTAACAATTCTAGACTTGTCGCGGCAATAATAAAAAAGAGAGCATTGTGATTAACAGTGTGAGTTAATGTTCAGGCTGGAATAAGACTCTGGAGATGACCAGTAAGCATGAAAGTTCAGCTTGTCATTATAGAGAGCATGAAAAGTATACCAGCCGGTCATCTGAAGGGGAGGCATAAAGAGAAACAACCGAACATCTGATACACAAAGGAAGAGCAGCAAGTTAATGAGGTTTCGCTAGTGACAGCCATTATGAAAAGTTCATAAGATAATGAGACAAGGCACATTAAAAAAAACCAACGAAGGGTCATAAAAAACCCCATGAAGGCCTGAACAGTTGCCAAGAATTTGCCTCCATCCAACCACATGACTGTGGGAGCAGCTGGAAAGAGGGCCCAGGATTTATACTACTTCCCCATTTGCAAATCTGCATGGCAATGGAAGAGGGAAGCAAACAACTTGCTGTTAATTTTAAACTCTACAACAAATGTGATATGCATCCTATGCACCTGTCCAAGAGCCCTAGGAATTTGTTCTTTTCCATGACTCATCAGCAATGGGGGAAAGAGACTCTTGTAAACATCATAAAGCAGAGTTTTATTCATTCCAAACTGCACACCGGGGAGCTGAGTGGACGGCTGCTAAAATTCTTCAAGCAGTGGTCTGGAAAATCATGCTAACAAACAACCTACCTTCGTCGCCTGCTGTGTACATTGAATATAACCATAAGTCACAGCAGACTGTGCATCAATGGGCTATCAGTGGATGTCTGTGATGCATGGCAAGGGCCAAAGCAGACGGCCAACTGCCTCCATCCATCCAGGAAGAGCACCTGTAGCCTACTAAAGCATCCTCTAGCTGAACCAATTGCACTTACAGCATGGTTTGTGAATTTAAATTCCAGAAACTATTTTTCAAAACTTCAAAGGGTAATGTGCAAATCATGGCACCATGAAAATTTGTTTTGAAGAAGCCGATGACAAAGAGATCATAAATGCATTTGGGTGGTGACTTTCAGCGTCATAATGGTATTTGTGGCAGAATAGTACTTCTTATTGCCTGAAATTATTGGTTCCTTTTCCTCTTTTTTTCTTTTTCTCTCTCTCACAGTTTCTGAGGCTTCATCCTGCAATAGGTTTAGTCTTCAAGAAACCAAAAAGCATCTCTTTTTGCTCTTCTCAGAAGAGGACGAACTGGCAGTTCATTGTAATGTTTTGCTGTCATCAAAAAGTTATAGCGAAGATATTGTGATGGCTTTGGAAATCTGCCCCCTCCAAATCTTTTGTGGTTTAATTTACAAAATGACAAAGAGAAGCAGTGGTTTTTCTTGTGATCTAAGGATGAAAAAAGATGAAATGGCAACAAAGATACCATAGCTTTCTTCAAGACCATAGACAGCAGGAACAAACAGAACTCAGAAGACAAGATGGTGAGGGGGGGGGGGAATGCAAACATCCTTGACCCCAAGAAACTGCCATTATGGCAATATCACCTTCAGGTTCCAGTGTGTATTTGAAAAACTTGTCAATGTTAAGAAGATAAGATTTGACACTTTAAATTGTTATTTTAAGAGTTAATAAGCCAACCAGTTCCACTGTGACAGAAGAAAACATCAGCACCATGAAAATCACTTTAAAAATTCTAAGTTGTATCCAGAGGACCGCTGAGTAATGTGTCCTGTCTGCACGAGGATTTCTGCTTGTGCAACAGGACGTCTGATAAACTGCCAGTGGCCTCAGGCTCCAAAAGACATAACTAGTAGATTTAATCATGCCCAGATCACTGGGAGGTCAGAGGCATTTCTCAATGGGGAACTGAATGAGAATCCATCTCATTCCTGGAAGCTGCCATTGTGAAGATAATACTTAGGGCAGAATCCTTGTAGTCACAGAGGCCTTTGGACCAAGTAGGGGCATCTGCTAACAAAAGAGGCAGGGAAGCAATTTTCTGGTCACCCTTTTCACTGCACACTCATACACACCCTATATTCCACACTGTTCTGGACAGTCCTGCCACTCTCTAGAACCAATTCAAAGGGAAGTGCTGCAAGAGGAGAAATAAAAATTAGCAAAAACCTACCTCTGCTGCTAATGGCATCATTTGCTGGATGAAGAGCACCAACTGGATTCCACTCTTCACATTGCTAGAACCCATTTCAAAGAACCCATACTTCACAAAGATGCTTGTGAAGTACTTTGAACATTTGAGATGGGCTATTATAAACTTGCTGCAGTGATCCTACAAAGTGTGCCATAATTATTGTCCTCATAAGACTTAAATGTAGCAGGTTTACAAAAGGCCACCTAGCGAGGTGGAGGCTGATGTGCGATTTCCCAGCTCGCACCTCTCACTTTTAGCCACCATGTCCTATACTAGCTTTCCAGCAAAGCAGCTGCTTTGCTACCCACACACTCCATCACTTATGCCATCCCATGTTCTGAACAGCTGCCCTGTTCAGATCCAAAGGGGATATGACAACACTGCAGGGCTTTTTTCCCCAGCCGGAACTCAGTTCCAGCACCTCTCAGGTTGGCACCATTGTCATTCTAAGAGAAGGTGTTCATGGTGAGTTCCGGCAACTCTTTCCCTAGAAAAATGGCACTGGAATAACAGGATACGGGGCACTCTTCACACTAGAGAGTTTCCAGATAATTTGACTGGTGGCTTATCTTGCATCTCACTTAGCATAATGGTTAATTTGGCTCTGTGGAGGGTATTGACAGAGTCCCTACCAAGGGAGGCACGTGGGTTTAGCTAACGAGCTAGAAACAGAGCCAGAGGGCAATGCAGACTTTAAAAAATTCTGCTGACATCTGGCTTGTGATTTTTGAATGCAGTGCTGCTTTGCTAAAGCCCTAAAATGGTCCTCTGTGTGTGTTGTATACATCTAGCTGCTGCTGCCGCTGCTGCCGCCAATCCATCTTTGCTCAGGGCAATGAGTCAAACTGTGTGAATACTCTTAAGTACAAACAGCTCTGATTCTTTGAGGAGTTAAAACTCCTAAACTGAATTCCAAGCTGTTTCAAAGAAGTAGGAGATAAGAAAGTGGAAACTTAAACATGTGAGGAAATGAAACTAAAAATCCATTAAACTGGGATAAGGAGACATTAACACTTGAATCAGGTGAACAACCACATTGCAGGTTCATCTTAGCCCAGCATTCTGGGTTTCAAGGCCCAATGATCCTGACTGTCTTGGGTCATGGTTGCTGTCAAATGAGTTGTCAGAAGAGGAGGAAAGAACAGAGAACATCTTTGGTGGGCAGCAGCCCAAATGAATGGACAAAAGCCCTTTGCCTGTAGAGGCCATGGAGAAGGCAGCAATGGAGGAAAGACTGGGCAGCTGGAGAAAGAGCAATTTGCAGGACTGACCTCCATCCCATTGCCAAGAATGTGACAATAACTTCACTGTTGGGAGCAGAACCACACCCCTCATAGAAGCCAGTGCTTCCAAGCAAACCAGTCTCATAAGGAGAGTCTCGCAAACTGTGTCTTGCCTTTAAAAGCTGGTGGGAGATGCATCTTTGCAGTCTTCATCCAGTCAACTCTCTAGCTGTTCCTTTAGCGTTCTGTACCTGTAGCCTGTAGTGTTGCTAGCCTTGAATAAAGCTTTCTTCCTGTTCACACATAAGAGATTTGGCCATGGTGCTTGGGGTGGGTACCAGAACACCTGATTCCACAGTAGCCAATAAGAGTCTTCTGGAAAACCCAGATGCAGAGCTTGGAGGCAAAAGCCCACCCCTGTTCTTGTTCCCCAGTAACCGGAATTAAGACACATATTGTTTCTGAGCCTGGAGGTTTCACAGACCTAGGTGGGGAGGGGTGTCTCATGGTTGAAAGTTCCTCCATGGTGGAGGGGGGTAGATGGAAGTCTTCACCTAGAAAAATAGCACATCTAGGAGAAAACTAGGTTACAACCTTTCAGTATGAAGTGCTATATTTTAATTGACAATGAGTTTTGTTCCTTTTGTTTACATGGAAGGACATTCAAACATGTGGTGTCCCTATGTGTATATGAAAGTGTTTCAGCTGCTCCTTTGGCGTCTTGGAAGGCCAAGTCTTAGCCATCAAGTTATCTGCTCTTGACCCATCATTCCAGAAGTACTGCCTACTTCTGTAGTAACAAAGCCTACATTTCACCAATCTGCACTACACCTGGTAGTGGCACCCGCCCTGTGGAACGCCCTCCCACCAGATGTCAAAGAGAAGAACAACTACCAGACTTTTAGAAGACATCTGAAGGCAGCCCTGTTTAGGCAAGCTTTTAATGTTTGATTTATTTTAATATTTGGTTGGAAGCCGCCCAGAGCGGCTGGAGAAACCCAGCCAGATGGGCGCGGTATAAATAATAATTTTTATTTTTATTTTTATTTTTATTTTTATTTTTATTTTTATTTTTATTTTTATTTTTATTGGATGAGAGACCAGCAGCTTTTGGCTTCTGTCCTTGAACTGCATTCTGTTTCAGCTGGTCATTATAAGAACTTTACAGCTAAGAACTAGTGCCTAGGTTTGGTTTTTCCCTCTTCTCTCCCAATCCATTTGCTTCTCTGTGTCTGTATTATTCCTTTTACGTTGTAAGCCTGAGAGCAGAGACGGTCTCACCACTGATCTTTGTAAACTGCCTGAGAGCCTATTTTGGGGGGCTGAAGGAGTAAAAATCCCTTCTAATAAATAAAATCAATGAATAATACTTCAACAGTTCTCTTTGATATGTTCATGTGTAGGGAGGCTGAGAATTCTGATGGAAACAAAAGTGGAAATTGCAGGTCTTTGCTTATCCATCACATGTGTGGAACAAAAATCTATCCAGCAAATAAAATCAGTTGTTGTTTTCAGCCCACAAACAATAAGTAATTGATGACTCCCCCCACCTCAAAGTTGCACTGTATTTCCTTTGCATTGAAATGAACAATATAGTGTGGAATAACATACTGATAATGTAATTAATACCGTAATTAATTGTGCAATATTCTGCCGTGAAACAAATAACATGGCTTTTATCAAAAGCCAAACTGCAATGCAACGGAAACAGCCCTGCATGGACCAACACACTGGAATGAAAATGGAAACCTTATTACACCCTACTCATGGGAACGCTCAGCACAACCCTACGTTGCCACTCAGTTGCAGCCTCTCAAAAAGCTGGCTGGCTGAAAGTCAGCCTAAACAGATGAAAAAAGAGGCTGTGTGAATGCCCCACCTCCAAAGCTTACAGGGATCACAAGCACTGAAATAGTGTTTCCAATCCTGTATTTAGGGCTGGATTGGGAGTTTAAACCCTCTCAAGTTAAGTACACGTTAAGTAAGATCAAGAAAGACAGACAAATTGCCAAATCTGAAATGTTAACAGAAACTGTCTCAAACCTCCTTCCAGCTAGAGATATTCCCTGAAAACAATAATTTGGTACAGAGAATGAACAATGTAGTGTATGATTTCCAGTGACAGCTTTCCCAAGGGAGAAAAAAGTTTTGCCTTCCAGCAGAAAGGTGAGCTATCTGATCTCTCCCCACCCCCCACCCCCCGCAACTTTGAAGTATTGTAAACTTGGTTTTTTGACAGCCATTCCACCTTGAGCTATAATTCATTTCTTCATCGAACAATAGAAATGGACGTTGCTACATGCATGTTAAATTGATCCCGCCTACGTACCAATACTTTAAAAAAAAATCTTCCCTCAGGGCATTGTAAGTGGTTGGCAACTGAGTTCAAACCTCTCACGAGCCCTCAGCAAGTACAAACATTTCTTTTCCAAGTCTTAGAACTCCTTCAGACATGAGATATTTAGATGTACACCTTAACATGAGGGAAGACAACCTATGTCACTCCAGATATGTGGCTTGCTTCGCAGTTTCCATCATACCTGAGAAATGGCTATTCTGACTGGGGCTGTTGGAAGTTGGAGTCCTCCAATATCTGTAGCGGCAAGAATTCCGCCATCTCTGACCTAATATGTTTTACACGTAAAAACTTCAAGGTGGATGTGACAAACATATTTGCAAATGTGAATATCATGTACCATCTGGGAGCCCTTTGATTATTTCATTTTCTACTCAACTTTTAGCTTGCATTCTTTGACAGCAGATGTTCCCAAGCTGTGGTCTGCAGGCCACCAGGGGTTCACAAGCTTCATTCAGATAGTCTGTGGCCTATCTGTGAGGGACAGTAGGAGCATCAGCTGTGAATGAGCAGGGCAAACCAGACATGATGGTGGGGAGGAAGCAGTTGAAAGGAGTGGAGAGGACTGGCAGCAAAGTTAATGGGAGGCTAGAATTAAGAAGTTCAGTCTTGATTCAATTTAAAGCCATAAGGCATCTAGTGCAGTGCATTGCAATTGCTGGAAGAAGCAGAAGAAATATTCAGTGTTCCATCTAGACTGTCAGAAATGTTCAAGTTGTCCATGGGAGGGAAAGGTGGGGAATTGTTGTTCTATGGAAATAAATATGCAAAGCTGGCGGCCCAGGTTCTGTCTCTGTCTTGAGCTGTGGCATGTGTGGCTTTGGCTCTGTTTTGGGCTCTGGCGGACACAGGGGACTTGGGTTCGGCGCCGGCCGGCCAGGGGGAGAGCTCAACAAGTTTTTGGGTTATCGCACAAAAAAAGCTCAAGAACTTTTTTTACCCTAACCAACAGGGTCTCTTTTGCCAGATGATTGGGTCCCAAACCATTTAGTGTTTTGTATGCTAGCATGGACACCTTGAATTGGGATTGGTAGTCCACTGGTTGCTGAGCAGGAGCAAATAGCTATGCCCCACCGATATCCCCCACACACAAAAGATGTGGTCTCTGGACTCTAGTTGGCCAGCTGTGCTCTAACCAGCAGAGACACAGCCCACATGTAAAGAAAAGGTGACTGTCTCATCATCAAGCCCATAGGTTTTAGTACCTGATGAAAATCACATCACTGGAATTGATCCTTAGCCTTTTCTACCCGAGGCATTGAGCCTTTTCCCCCAGAAGGTCTGCTCTATCTGCTCCATGCATAACCCAACAGCAAGTTTCAACAAGTCAGAGCATAACCCAAAATATACTTCAGGAGATGCCTGCAATATCCAGTTTCATCATGCTTAACAATTGCCAAAGAAAGCATTGTTGGGAGACAAAAAAACCCCCACCTTCTAAATCCTTGTAACGTTCTAAAATGTTAATCCCTGCAATGAGAAAAAAATATATATTACTCCCTGTTATTCTACAGGTGCTGTGCCTTGCATGCTAGGAAGCCAAATAGCAGGCTTATTCTTTCCTGCCAAGGACCGATTACAGCATGGTTTTGCTAATACAGTTTAAAGCCTTTGTGCCCTCTTTTAGTTTCTTCGTGCTGCGACTATCATATGTTTTGAAAGGTTTGCAAGGTGCAATTTTACACAGCTGGAAACTCCAGGGCTATGATTTTCCCACCAAGGAGGCCATCCTTTAGAAATTCACCTGCGGGACTCAGTGCCCTGATGCAAGATGTCCTGTGATGATATCATGCCGGGGCTTCGTCCTGTGTGTTTGTTTTGAGGGGGGGTAGAATCAAAAGGGCACTACTTAGCTCTGTGTTGACAGGATTTCAGTACTTGCCTGCCTCTTTATTTCTGCCATTAGAGCACGGTTTACCTTGTTTTTGGGGTGTGGGGGATAGGGGAAGGCTTTTCAAGAGACAGTGGCTAATTAACTGCATCCATTCTCCCAAAAGCTGCATGCAGATGTCGCTGACTAGGGGATTTTGGAGGTCAGCAAAATGGCATTGTGTCAGAGCCACCTGGAATTGAACCAGCACCTTCCTAGTCTGCAGTTAACCAATATAATTTCTGGTGGACTTGCAACATGAGGAGTGTAACAATATCCATATTGTCCTCCCATCTTTCCCTGTTATGTGCAGTAATACTCAGAGATTTGCAAACTTCATATGGCTGTCCCTACAGTGTGCTAAGATGAGGCAAGCAGCCTTTCTTTTCTTTCTCCTGTATTTTACCAGCAAAGGATGATGGAAACCATGTATGAATAAGGATAGATAGATCATCTAGTGGCAGATGCTATGGATCTCCTCCATCAGACTCACAGCACATCTTTCTTATTTACTTGAGCCTTTTAGGACAGTGAGCCACTGTTGTGTCAGGACTGTCAATTTATTGATGCCACCCATTCAATAGCAGGGTAACTGAGTATGGAATGAGATCTTAAAAGCTTCTTTATAAGGCTCTCAAATGCCTTCCCTCTCCTAATTCTGGAAACAAGAGAAAGCACTCCATTCTATTAAAGTACAATGATCTGGAAACCTATCAACAATATGTCTGTCCGCAGGCTCATCCATCTATATCCTATCTTCCGCTGCCCCAGAGAGTAAGTGTTCATTCCAATGAAGGCAGTGTGCTTGTAAGAAGAAGGTTTCATCAAGCCATCCATGTAAAGTTTCCTGATTAAAATGTCAAAGTGAAATACTGGTGACCAATGTTGTGACTAAAGGCATTTTGACTAACCTTATTATGTACTGAAGTTCAACTATAATTTACACACACCACACACAACTAACTGCACGGTCCTCATTTTCAGGCTAAGCTCTAGGGTTGCCATATCATAATTTAACCCATCTGTATTCTGGAAGGTAAATTGGGGTATGAGAAGCTAGAAGACCTCATAAGGCAGTTAGGTTTGGGAGGGGGGGAGGTAGGAATAATAGTTTGCCAAGTATCACAAGTGGGGGGAGCACAGGTGTACTTAGGTTCTGCTTGCATACTTAACAGGATGCTGGACTGGAGGAGTCTTTGGCTATTAAATTCCAGCTTATGGCAGCAATTGATCCTGTGAGGTGCTTATTAAAATTCTTTTTTAAAGTGTTCCTATGTTTTACTTAAATAATAATAATAATAATAATAATAATAATAATAATAATAATTTATTTATACCCCGCCCTCCCCAGCCAAGGCCGGGCTCAGAGCGGCTTACAAGCAATAATAAAAACAAGATGAATGATTACAAACTTAAAAACAAAAATAAAACACAACAATTAAAATAATGGAACATTAAAATATTAAAATGTAGCCTCATCGCAGGAGGAGAAGGAAAAGAAGGGGAAAAGAGAGGGGGGGGAGGGAGGGAATCAAATTGGCTCCATGCCAAAGGCCAGGCGGAACAACTCTGTCTTACAGGCCCTGCGGAAAGAAATCAGATCCTGCAGGGTCCTGGTCTCATGAGGCAGAGCGTTCCACCAGGCCGGAGCCAGAGTTGAAAAGGCCGTGGCTCTGGTCGAAGCCAATCTAACTTCCTTAGGGCCCGGGACCACTAGGGTGTTGTTATTTATGGACCTTGAGGCTCTCCGTGGGGCATACCAGGAGAGGCGGTCCCGGAGGTACGAGGGTCCTAGGCCGTGAAGGGCTTTAAAGGTCAAAAGCAGCACCTTAAATCTGACCCTGTACTCCACCGGGAGCCAGTGCAGCTTGAAAAGCACTGGGTGAATATGCTCCCATGGCAGAGACCCCGTGAGGAGCCTCGCTGCAGCATTCTGTACCCTCTGGAGTTTCTGGGACAGCTTCAAGGGCAGCCCCGCATAGAGCGAATTACAGTAGTCAAGCCTGGAGATGACCGTCGCATGGATCACTGTGGCCAAGTCGGGGCGGGAAAGGTAAGGGACCAACTGCTTGATGCGGCGAAGGTGGAAAAATGTCGCCTTGGCTGTTGCTGTAACCTGCGCCTCCATGGAAAGGGAGGCGTCAAGGATTACACCCAAACTCTTAACGGAAGGCAATGGCACTAATTGGGCCCCCGCAAGAGAAGGGAGTTGGTCCCTCATCCCCATGCCATCCCGACCTAGCCATAGGACCTCTGTCTTCGAAGGATTTAGTTTCAATCGGCTCCCACGAAACCATCCAGCCACAGCTTCCAAGCATCTGGTCAATGTGTTTGGGGCCGAGTCGGTGTGGCCATCCATCAGCAGATAGAGCTGAGTGTCATCAGCATATTGGTGACAGCCCAGCCCAAAGCTCCGGATAATCTGGGCAAGGGGGCGCATAAAGATGTTAAAAAGCATCGGGGAGAGAATTGCGCCCTGCGGCACTCCACACACCAAGGAGTGGCGCGACGACATTTCCCTCCCTAGTGCCACCCTCTGTCCCCGACCAGAGATAAAAGAGCACAACCAGTTACGGGCTATGCCCTGTATCCCCACGTCTGTGAGGCGGTGGTCCAGAAGATCATGATCGACCATGTCAAAGGCTGCTGACAAATCTAAAAGGATCAGCAGTCCTGACCCGCCTCGATCCAGTTGTCTACGGAGATCGTCTGTTAAGGCAACCAGAGCCGTCTCCGTCCCAAAACCAGGACGGAAACCGGACTGAAATGGATCTAATGCCGATGTTTCCTCCAGAAACCTACCAAGCTGCTCAGCAACCGCTCTCTCAATTACCTTACCCAGGTATGGGAGATTTGAAACTGGGCGGTAATTGGATAGGTCTAAGGGATCTAATGAAGTTTTTTTTAAGAGTGGACACACCACTGCCTCCTTCAGTTCCCCTGGGAATGTCCCCGTGTCAAGGGACAAATTGATAATTTCAACCAGAGGGGTCCGCGCAACATCTGGACACTCCCTAATCAGCCAAGACGGGCACGGATCAAGGAGGCAGGTGGTGGGCCTACTAACTTGGAGGAATCTATCCACATCAGTAGGGAGTATCCGATCGAAATGGTCCAACACTGGACCTGAAGTCATTCAAGGGGCCTCCAGTTCAGTCACTGTATCTAAATTGGCAGGGAGGTCACGGCGGAGCAATAGGACTTTATCCGCAAAAAAACTCACGAATGCCTCACAGCTGTGGGTCGAATTTGTGCTTAAATTTGATTGTCCTCTTAAGGACATTATTGACCTAATTATTCTAAAAAGTTGTGCCGGGCGAGAGCTAGCGGATGCAATGGAAGCTGCAAAGTAAGATTTCTTAGCAGCTTTCATAGCCATCTCATAGGCTTTCATAAGCGTCCTATAAGATGTTCTTGAGGCTCCGTCACGAGTCCGTCGCCATACTCGCTCTAGCCGTCTGAGATCCCGCTTCATTTTCCGGAGCTCCTCAGTAAAGCAAGGGGCCCGGTTTCGACGGGGTCGCAGAGGGCGCTTAGGTGCGATCTCATCAATGGCTGCCAAGAGCTGGTTATTCCAGTCCTCAACAAGGTCATCTAATGAGTCGCCAGGAGGAGCAGGGTTCCGCAAGGCTTGTCGGAATCTATCAGGATCCATCAGTTTTCGTGGACGAGCCTAAATAGGTTCGCCACCCGAGCCAGGGAGGAGCGGGAAGTCAATCTTGGCTTTCAGAGCGTAGTGATCAGACCATGGCTAATACATGGACTCACACCGGGACCCTCCATCAGTAGAACTGCTGCAGAGGTTTGACCCTCAACACATGGAAGCTGCAGGAGCTCTGGATAGTGAGACAAGTAGGGATGGGAGAAACTCAATTGGTTCTCTTCATTTCTCATACTTCCAATCTTTGGTTCAGTTCCCCATAATTCTACATCAGTTTGTCAACTTCCTTATTTTTTAAAAAAAAGATCTCATGAAAATAAATCAGCATTTTAGTGTGAATTTATCCTAAAGTACACGTTTTTGCAAAGCCATTTCCCCTAATATAATACATTTTGTGTATTATTTCCACTAATACATGCATCTATTACCTTACATGCATGTTGATGCATATTTGACCCTAGTGTGTGCATTGCTTGGCTGCAGAATGACACTGGAAAATCCAGAGAGGTGCGGATTTCAAAGGATCGCTGTGTTTCTGTTCACATATTGTTTTGGAAACTGTGAATGACGTAGGCTCATCCTTAAATGTGAAATGAATCAAATTTCTCTCCATCCCTAAATGAGGCAGAGGGGGCATTGCCATGCCTTTGGTCTTCTCTTGATGTGACAGTCATCATGTCTAAACAGAGCTAGAGTGGTACCACATTTAGGGGATTACAAGTGATGCAGATCTACAGCGTATTTTAGATGACAGGAGACCAGGAAGGTGACACAGTACAGCCCAAGCAGACTGAGACATGACAGGAGGTTAGTCTTGGGACAATGGCAAAAGGGAGCCGAACACCCATTTTTACTTCTGAGCAGTCTTGGATGTATCAATCAAAGATGCAAACCTGTCCTTAATGTGCCAGTTGAGGTCTTATCCTGGGCCTTAGTTACCACAGGCCAATATTCCAATAAACCCCACTTGCAATTCCTTGCCAGCTGCATTCAGAGGCATGAGCCTGCCATGGGGAAAGTGATTCGGCATAACCTTCCTGGATACAGCTGTTAGTCATGTACCCAGCTCATCTGGCTAGCTCATTCAATTTGTTTGCGGAATGCCCATGAGGACTCTGCTTGTGCACTCATGAAATCATATGGGACTTTATTATCTGGATTCCAGCCTTTTGAATCAATTCTATTTGGCAATTCACTTTGAATATTCTGCGCAGCTTTGCAGCAGAGAAATCCCTATGTAGCAAAGCCCCCATTATTCATTTGTATCTTTGACATTTGTGACTGATCAGGAGTCTACAGTCTCATATTCGCTCTTCTTTTATTGCTATACATATGGCTTGTAATCTTATAACTGTAGCCAATGATTTTTTTATTATTATTCTTCACACAAAGGCAAAAGAGTCTCCAAGGTTGATGGAAACAGTTGCAGACAATGCACTCCAACAAAGGTATTCTCATCCAAGCAACAGGGAAAAATGCATGGCAGACTACAGACTCCTTCCCCGCAACCTGCTAATGCCATTTAATTATGGTCCTGAGACTGTTTATTAAGTTTAGACCTGCTGCTTAACAAACAGCATTAGCAATGACTTTCAGTAATTAAGGCACACATAATTATTTGCCACACATTTTCTGAGCAGCACCATCAGTTCCTGGAATCAGTTGCATCTAGTCACATGACAATGGATGCATGTGTAATCAGAGAGAACAGGAATAAAATTTTTCTTTTAACAGAAATATTTTCCAGTATGACTGATTCACAGCAAGAAGCTTAGTGAATAAGCTTTGCAAGTGCTATCTTTTTCTTGCATGTATTCCTTCACTATGGCCCCTTGATAACTTTATGCTAAGAGCCAAATAAGTCAGCTAACTTGTTTTCCCCCCTCAAATGCCCTCTGCTGTTGTGACTGTATGGACAAAATCCATCAAAGAGTTTGCACAGCTTTTTATAAAAACTTGTTTACATAATATCTGGAGGGCACCATGTTGGCTCCCCGTGAGCTACCATGTTTCAGGCAAAATTACTCCTGCCCAAAGGCATAGCCCATTGAGCAATTAGTTGCAAGTAGCATGAAGTAATGTGTGGTGCCAGAAAAACAGTGAGTACTAGCAACACATGAAAAAGCCTGGCCCAGACAGTACATCCTCATCCTCATCATCAGCCACAAACGTCAGATGGTGATTAAGTGGTGATTTTTATGTCATTCTCTTGGGAGCCACTTTGTAAATTCCATCACCAGGGAAATGGGTAGAAGAATTTTATTTTTATAATCAACAGTTAAAAACCTGTAGCATACAAAGGCCTTGAGTGTCAAATGAATTTGCTTTTCTTGGGTGTCCCATAACCCCTTAACTGTTGCCCTGATGCAAAAAAGCTACTTTTTAAAAATAAATAAATAAATGGCTTTTTGCAGTTAGGAAAATGATGGGGAAATAGGCTGAAAAGTGTGTGATGAGTAAATGATTGACAAAAAGAAGTATAACCACCATGCAGGCAAATCAAGATGAATGCTCATTGTCATCTAACCTCCCTGCAAAAAAATGGAATGAATGGTCAGTAACCGGTGGACACAGTCTAACTTCTGTGTAAGCTTTGTGCAAGCAAATCAAGATGAATGTTCAATAATCAGGATGTCCTGAGAAGCTAAACATCAGGAACTTCCATTATACGCCTTCTACCTAGCTCTTTTGCCTTGAACATTCCTAGTGTGCTGCATAGCATTGACCAGAAGCTGAACAGACATTCTGTGTAATCTAATTTAGACTGCAAAAACTCTACCAAGCTTCTTTTTAGACAGATTCTGTGTGGCCTAAATTAGACTACACAGAACCTCTACAGGCCATTCTTAAGCCTGACCACAGCTTGGCCATTTGTCATATCTCCATACTATATTTTGTCATGATTTGACGTGGTATTTGACATGACTGAGTGGACCATAATCTGGGTTAATAATGTCAACAGACTTGTTGCATTACTTCTCTTTGTGGCAGACTGTTAACAACCCAGGGTTGACCTAACGTAAGAACAAAATGTGCTACATCCATTTGCTGTCTAACCTCCCAAACACAGCTGGTGTCAAATGTCCCTCAGTTGTCATTTAAGCAGACAGCACATTAACTCAGCGGTTAATCCCCTGTGACAGTGGCCCTGTCTCCCATGAGACAGAGAGGTGTGTGGCGAATTAGTGTACACCGTTAGCTTGACACAGAGAATGTAAACAGACATCAAAGGGCAAATGTTCTCTGAAGCAGATTCATTGTGATTTCTAGAGCTCTAAGAAGACCAAGTACACAGAACATTACACAGAGAAAAGATAATCTGACCTGACAAATTGCCGCTTACTGGAAATGAGGATTGGGGAAGTCACAGCCACAGTGATTCAACACAATTGACGATGTCTCGGGCGACCTTCGTATTAGCCAAGATTGCCTTTTGAGTGCTTTGTGAAAGAGCTTTGTCCTAGGTCAAGTGTTTCATCACTGTGCCAGCCTAAAACGGAATGTAGATGAATGCCTTCTAGAAAAGAGCTGGGTGCTGCTAACAATCTCTCGTTATTTTCGGGTGCTTCTCCAGATGCCAACAATGGATTAAGGCGTATTTCTCATTTTTTGGAACCACTGGGGTGAAAACAAAGGGATTATCCATGGATTTCAGATTCATTTGCATCCGAAGTTAATATACTTAATTCCAGCAGCTCTTTCTTTGTATGCTTTGGTTTCCTTCGTTGCACACAATCATGGCCATGCATTTCAATGGTGTGTAAAACGCGATCAAAGTACACCTGTGACATTTAGCTGACTGAGCTTCATTCATATTTCAGAAAGCAAGATGGAGGGAACACTCAGTTGCAATAACTTTGACTTTATCATGAAGGCACGCCATGGACACAATAAAAAAGAGAGAGATGTCTATGATGAATCACATGAAGAAACTGAGAGCTAGCCTGTTGAGCTTCTGCAGACATTGTATGCTCGGGCAACAGAATAATGGAGTGCAAATATTGCCTGTTCCAAGTGGCATCACTCTCCTGTCAGGACCAGGTGTCTAGCCTCCAGATAGTACTGGGCCCAGCATTGCTCCAAAGTGCCAACGTTCATCAGCTACATTCACTTTTGGAAGATGGAGATTAGGCCACTGCCATTCATGATTTAGTGACTTCCAGATTAGACTATTGCAATGCATTCTATATGGGGCTGCCTTTCAAGGTTCAGAAGTTTTAGCTAGGGAAGAATGAAACAAGCCATCTGATGATGGGTGCGGACTGAGATTCCCCACCCCTGCTGTAGAGAATTGAAGAGAATGTGAAAGGAATTATGGGGTGGATGGAGATTAGATAGACCCTGCTTGCCAGAGTGGGCACCAAGAAAGATAAGGAAGGTAGTGAAGAAGAAATAAAAAAGAAATAATGTTGTTGAGGCAAACATTTAGTAAGTGTGAATAAGCATACTAATTTGTAAAGTAATTAAGTATTATGTTTTAAACAAGGTGTGTGTGTATGCTTTTTTAATTTTCATCATAGCTAGCTTTATTTTTAAAACTCTGGAATGGACAGAGCACAATATAAATCAAATAGTCCATTTTAAATAGATAAACAATATATTGCCAGAAAACAGATTTGTTAAAACTGTTCTCAACACATGTAAAAAATGTTCCTGGAGCATTCAGTGAAGTTCATTTAGTATGCTAATTGGCGTTTGTTTGCAAAAAGAACAAAACCCTGAAACCACAAGTTACTCTTTTATATAACACTTTTATGTATATCTCTGAGGAGCATTTAAACATAAAGGTGTGATATTAAAGTCAAAGCGTGCTGCAGCTATAGCCAGTTGATGAGGATTTTCAGTGCTAAAATTACTAATTGGCACAGAACAGGTACGCAACATGAATTATAATTGTGAATACCTGTCTTGTGACACATTAGGCCAAATTGCAGGGCTAACCTACACATTCAGCAAAATGTCAGAATATCATGCGGGCCCAAATGGGTCTCTTGGTGGTATCCAGTGATTGACAGGTGGGTGGTCTCACGCTCCGGTCCAACTTGACCTGTGTAATGTGGCTCACCAGCTGATCCAGTTCTCCTTGGGAGTGGAACGCTTTGGAATGCATGTGCTAAAATAACATGACTTTTTAAAAAGAAAAAAGAAAACTTGTAAAAGCAGCATGCCCACCATAATGTTTACATTTGGCTTTCACCTTGGCATGCTACAGGAAGATTTGAAATCCCAGTACACTGCAGAAACCTCTCACAAAGTCCTTCAGATCCAAGCCCAGGTCATCAAAAATGCTAGTCAATGTCCTTGTGACTTCTTATCAAGAACTCTCTTTTTTCAACGTGAGTTAGCTAGGCATTGCCCACAACGTTGCAGACTCCTTGTGCAACGGCAGCACAATAGTTGCCGACTGTAAGAGAAATGGCAACAGATCTGGCAGGAGGCATGAAATACTTTTATGCTTTAAAGGTCTGTCAGGTCACACACTCTGAAGTAATTAATGGGGCACCATGAACAGTCATAAAACTGAAAGATTAAGAGGCCATTAGAACACTGTCTCCTTCACTTGGGGGCAAATGTACACCCTGCAATATATTGCAAGGTTTTAAATGGCTCCAATCCCCACCATTTCTAGCTAGCTGCCATGCTGTAACTCAGGAGAGCTTACTGTAAGGAATAAGAAAGTTTTCTTTCACTCAACTTCAAGACATCGCTCCCTTTTCCTGTTTGAAACAACATGCCAAAAACCTTATACTCTCATAGTCAAAACAAAAAAATTTTTCCTTCCAGTAGCACCTTAAAGACCAACTAAGTTAGTTCTTGGTATGAGCTTTCGTGTGCATGCACACGGAAGCTCATACCAAGAACTAACTTAGTTGGTCTTTAAGGTGCTACTGGAAGGGAAAAAAATTTTGTTTTGACTATGGCAGACCAACACGGCTACCTATCTCTAACTTATACTCTCATAGTCTTTTTAAAAAAGAAAGAAAAAGCCACTTATGATGATCATCTATATTAAAGTGGGTGGCTTGCTGGAGGTAATCTTTCCATTTCTCTGGTGAACTGACAGTTTCCATAGCAAAACTGGGGCATAAGCTGCTGCCTTATTTTGGTCCATGTAGCTCAATACTGCCTCCACTGACTGGCAGCAGCTGCCCACGGCTTCAGGCCAGGAATCCTTCAAAGTCCTCCCTGAAAATGCGGAGAGTCAAACCAGGGACCTTTTGCTTTCAGAGCAGATGCTCTACCACTGAGCTACAAGTCCTATCGGAAATGTTTGTGCATTACTTGTAAGTTTAATACTCAGTGAGCTTATAGTGCTATTGAGCAAAATGTCTGTGCATAGACCTGCATTGGAGAAAAGGATGGGGTACAAGCAAAGAGGAGGCCCACTGAGTGGCAAAGGAGTAAAACTCACAAGGAGGAAGGAAGATGTATGTTGCATTTCATATGCAAAATGTAACATTACAAGAACTTCATTTGGTTTGGGTTTTATGAGGCAGTAAAGTGTTTGCAAGTGCTCCGAGTTGCATCCTCTCTCTCCTGGGCTCCAGCCGTGGCATTTATTCAAAGGTGCAGTTTATGGTCTCATAAACCAAAAGGTAACTGAACCACTACAATAAAAATATCTTTCACTATGTATAAAAGGTACAAGATTACATACAGTTGTATACTGGACTGTATCATTTGTTTTGTTTTCCTAACTCCTCGTCGTGTTTCATAAGTACGAGGTAGCAGCGTGGAACAAATGAAACCTGCACGCGGATTACATGCCCAGTCAATCAATAGACTGTTTAGGCATGAGGGACAGTGGGGCAACATGCTGGATTTGGGGGTTTTACAATTAAATATGGACTCAGCCATGAAAACTAAAGTTTTGTTGCATGATAAAGACAGATTTGGGACGCGGGTGGCGCTGTGGGTTAAACCACAAAGCCTAAGACTTGCCGATCAGAAGGTCGGCGGTTTGAATCCCCACGACGGGGTGAGCTCCCGTTGTTCGGTCCCTGCTCCTGCCAACGTAGCAGTTTGAAAGCATGTCTTTCTTTCTTTCTTTCTTTCTTTCTTTCTTTCTTTCTTTCTTTCTTTCTTTCTTTCCTGTTCTCCTTCCCAAAGGAGCCTGACTTTTTCAAGGAAAAAAAAGTTTATGGGGTGGAGTCCACATCATTAGATGGGTCATCTTCCATTGGAAAGTACATATATGAGGGCTGCCAAATTGCAGTCAAATAGGACCAAGGACTTGTGGGGGAACCAAAGAGTTTCACTTTTCTCCATAAACAGAGGTCTCTCTCTTGTTTCTAACCTTGCAAGGCCTGTGGACTTAGAGAAATTGAGATATATAGGGAAAGATAGAAATGTACAGTACAGAAATACAAAAACAGGAGAGCAACACAAGACTTTGTGGCGGCACTAATATTACTGAGGGGAGGGGGTTCACAGCACCCCAATTTAGTTCACTATTTAGTCCCTTAACAGAGCCAATGCATACCCATGTGAAATATATTACACAGAGTTGGTAGGTTAAAGTACTATTGAAATGGGGGGGGGATCACAGTTGTGAACTTGTAAAAATTTAATTACAGCTTAAGTATTTGAAAAATAATCATGGTTGCCATTCGCTACAGAAGTAATTGGCAATAAGACAACCAGCACTGCAGTGTAAATTAACACCTGTAATGGGACAGGAAACTATGAATGCCACTGGGTAGACTTCTACATTTCTCTGTATCTTTGTCAAATCTCCCTCACAGGATTACTGCAGAGATGAACAAAACTGGTGTGCTTAAAGCGTACACCAAAACTGTCTCCATATTTGAAGTTTAATACTGGAGAGTCATTTGCCTCCTAGTGGTGTCTGAGAAGCAGAAACTGCAGGAGCGCTGAGGGACAGATGGCTATATTCTAGTGGACAGAGCCTTCTGGCCTAGCTGTATATTTATAACAAAATTAACTCTGTTTGTTCTTGTCCTTCTCACCTGGCCCAAGTCTTTTCTCAACATGCCATAGGGCAGCCCTAAAAATACACTACCAAGAGTGGCAATGAGGCAAGAACAAACTCTGTGAATCTTTCCTAAGAGACTTCTAAGGCCAGAGTTTAAAGAAGTGTAAAGCCTGCTCTGTTACATCAGATCAAGGAGATGGAGATCTGAACAACTTTCCTGTTATATTCAACAGTACTTTTTGCTGACCAAGGGAGTGCAGACTGAGTTCAACTCTGAACAAAGGGCTATATTTCTGTCTTTAGTGGGGAAGTGTTGTTCTGCATGATCAATGGACATGGTAATCTTGCCTGCAGTTAACCCTGTAGCCACCTTATTTGATATACTGAAGCAGTATGATGTGCCTAAGAAAAGTAGGGCTGCCTTCAGACATGGGGTTTACTGTGTTAGCTTTACTGGTTAGAATGTTAGTGCTTCTGTCCTGATTTCTAATGTTCCCTTTACACTGCAGTACCTCTTGTGTTATGGAACTGTAGCTTTTTTAAAATCAATATACCATCATGCCATGCTAAATTTTAAACTGTGGGAAAGAACTGTGTGCCAGGATGCTGCCTCAAATTTCATCAAATGAAATTACAATGCAAAACCCCCAAAATTTCCCAGGTCAATTGGATCGCTAATGGATTAAAACAATAAAACAACATGGAAATGAACACTCACCTTCCTCTAGATTCTACTAGATTTCTAGAAGTGGCTTTTACATCCTATGAAAGATAACATAAAACAGGGAAATTATCAGGTAGGGAAATGTCAGGTAAACAGAAACGTGCTAAGTGTTCATTTAATGCAAAAAACTAGGGTTCCAGGTGGAGAAATCAAAGTTGGAGACAGAATTGTTAGAACCAAAGACTAAGGTACTATCAAGAATGTATAACTTGCTGTTAAAATGGAACACACAAGACGAAATGGTTAAATCTGCTATGATAAAGTGGGCACAGGATATTGGGCATAACATTATGTTTGAGGACTGGGAAAGGTTGTGGACCACTGGGCTGAACTTCACTGCATGTAATGCTTTGAAGGAAAATGTAATGAAAATGATATACAGATGGTACATGACCCCAGTTAAACTTGCCAAAATATACCATTTGTCTGATAATAAATGTTGGAAATGCAAAGAAAATGAAGGAACATTCTTTCACCTCTGGTGGACTTGCCCTAAAGTGAAGGCCTTCTGGGAAATGATATATAATGAGTTGAAAAAGGTATTTAAGTATACCTTCACTAAGAAACCAGAGGCCTTCCTCCTGGGTATTGTCGGCCAGAAGGTGTTAAAGAAGGACCGAACATTTTTTATGTACACAACAACAGCAGCAAGGATACTCATTGCCAAGAATTGGAAGACTCAAGATCTACCCACACTGGAAGAATGGCAGATGCAGCTGATAGACTATATGCAACTGGCAGAGATGACTGGCAGAATCCGAGACCTGGGAGAAGAAAGGATTGAAGAAGATTGGAAGAAATTTAAAATTTACTTACAAAAATATTGTAATTTGATTGAATGTTAAGGAGGATGCTTGATCATAAATAATTGGCCACCACTAAACTAGATTGGAATTAGATGATAAGTGAGATTAAGGAAAAGACAAACCCTTTGGGAGAACTATTAGATTATATTTAAACGAGTGGATATAAGATTGTAAACAAGATGATAATTTGCTTGAAAAAAACTTTTTAACAATGTAAGTGGGAGCAGGAGATGTGAGGAAGTCTAAACAAGTTATGAAATTTTGTTATGATATAAGCAATGTTGTTTGTTACTTATGCTTTTCTTTTACAAAAATCTTAATAAATATTTATTTTTTTAAAAAGTGTTCATTTAATGGAAACAACATGTAGCAAAGGATATGGACACATCAGTGGCTTAAACCGAAGCATTTCAAGTCGCATCTGCACATTGTTGTACTCGGCAGAGAGGGGGGCAAGGATGTCTTCAGATGTGCTTTTCCTGTTTGGTTTCCCCACTGCCAGCTGCACATATTCAACAGCCGTCTCAAATGTATACACCTCAGCTTAACTGCAAAGTGAATGTGGCTTAAGTTTTCCATTCACACTGAAGCTGGTTTGAGGGGTGCAACACATCAAACTACCATGTTCTCAAGAAACTTCAATAAATGACTTCCGGCGGTGCGCGTTTCCGGTGTGGAAGGGTTTCGGCTGTGAGCGCGAACCCAGTCCGGTAAGGAGGGGGAAAAGGGGGTGCCGAAGGGCGAGAGCACCCCAGACACACGTCCGGAGGGTGTCCGGAGATACAGGGAGCCAGCGGAGACCAGACGCGGCTTGCTCCGCTGTCAGGTAGCCTTGTAAAAGGTGAAGAGAACAGCGGCGCTAGGCAGCAGGTCCGAGGCAGCCATTTCCTCCCCCCCCCTCCAACAAAGGACAGCCCAGCCCTCGCCGGGGATTAGCGCCCCGTTTCCAAACACAAGAAACCCGGAGAAAGAACTAAGCTTAAAGGTTTAACAATTGTGGAATTAAAGCGTCACGGGTAAAAAGCGAAGTCACAGGGGTTCAGCCCTTATCAGGAATTGATAAACACGCAGAGAAACAGCAGAGCAAGGGTAAACATATCGAACCACCACTATTTTGTTTCCCTAAAAAGACTCTTACACTAAATATCGGACCCCCTCTGAAAAAGAGGTGTCTAAACAGGGAACAGAAGAAGAAGTTACTGAAATTGAACAGTCTAAACAACTTAAAAGGAGCGCTGGGAAACACCAATTTTTTAGCGCTATGCCCAGCGGAAAGCGGAAGAGGAGAGACGCCATTAACGGAAACAGAAGGGGCTAGCGATCAGTTTAAAAAGAACAACAAAGAACAAAAAGAATAATAAAAATTTACCTCTCCAGCAGCTCAGGCGAATTTGATTGGAAACTTGGTGACTGTGCTACTGTTTACCTGTCGATATCCCAGCGCTAGATTGGGCTTATCAGCATTCTCCTTGATCTCAGCGGATTGCTTAAGGATTGGGATACAGCCTCCATTTACGCAGCTGGACCCTTGGTTTGCACGTGCAAAGAGTTTGTTTCCTTGAACTAAACAGCGACAGCCAGCGCTACTCAGATACTCCACCGCTATTTTGTGTGGTCGAATCCTTTGGGTGTTTGGGGTTTGTGCTGTAAGACTCTCTACGCAGTGAGCTTCCCCCTCAGAACTAAGCTATACAACGACAGAGAGCGCCATCTAGTGGACGGAGTGACTATTACAAGTAGAACTTTACAATTTGATTTAGCCCTCTCTTCTTCTCTTTCCCCCATTCTTAATCCAACACCTTTACCCCCTGATTTCTCCTTCTCCTCCCTTCCTCCCCCCCTCTTCTTCCCTCTCTCCTCTTCTCTCTCCTTTTTTTCTCCCCTTTTCTCCCCTTCCTTACCCTTGGTCTCTCACAGGTAGAAGGGGTGTGGATTCTTGACGGGGAAACTTTTGATCCCCCTACCCAAACAATACTCAATAACTCTTTAATTTTTCAGTGCTAATCTAAGGTATATCTAAGGTACATCTCCACTGCCGACGTATGAACTTTCAGATATATGAACCTCAAACCCGTGGATTTATCTGAATATCCCTAAGGGTGTAACACAGTGAAAAAGAATAAGTGGTTTTACGTGAATAATTTAAGGACGGATAAAAAACTGTGGGGTAGAACTAATCAGGGCAAACTAATCTCAGTTTAAAAGTGTTGTAATCATATTATCTGCTGTACTAAGTATTAAGTATCAGATCTCCTCTAGCATTAAGAATGTCAAACACTGGGAAAAGACCTGAAGGAGGAACACCAGTGGAAAGGAAAGGATCAAAGCAAGAGGGGGATTTCAGAGCAGAGATTTTGAGAATGTTTGCGGAGATAAAACAGAGTGAGACAAATGTAGAGCGTAAACTAGAGCAAGTGGAACACAGAATAGGGGAAGTAGATAAGAAGCTAGACGAAACAGTTAGTGAATTGAAGAGTCAACTGAAAGAGGTATTCAGGAGGACACAGACAGTGGAGGAAGGTTTGAAAAAGACAAAAGCAGAAGTGAGAGATGTAAGGCGCGAGGAGGAAAAGATCAGAGCTGAGATTCTGGATTTGAACAAAAGCCAAGAGGATATGAAAGACTGGATTGCCATGAATGAACTAAGACAGAGGGAGTCTAATCTTAGGATGAGAGGGATACCCGAAGCCCCGGGAGAAAATATAAAAGAGAAACTAATAATAGAATTAGCTCCCTGGCTGGAAGCACCAACAGAAGAGGTTGAAAAGGCAGTGCAATCGGCTTTCAGACTAAAAACTAAGACACCAAAGAATAAAAGAATCGTAGGAGACTGCCTAGTTGTGTTTAAGGATAGAGAAATAAGAAATAGGGTTCTCCAAAAAAACAGAGAGAAAAGGTTAAACATTGAAGGGAATACCATTGTGATTTTTAAAGACATCCCAGTTAGGCTCCTAAAACGTAGGGATACCTATAGAGAATTGGTACAGATACTCAAAAGGAATAACATTGAGTTTAAGTGGGAGTTTCCCGAAGGCATCTCCTTTACATATAGAAGCAAGAGACAAAAATTGTCAAATCCAGAAGAAACAGACAAGTTTTTGAGGAAATATAAAGAACTGAAACCGCAAAGGAGAGGGGGTGGGGGAGGGGAGGGGGGAACCGGGGGGGACCTGGAGGGAGGAGGGAGGAATTCGGGAGGGGAGGAGGGAGAGGAGGGAGTGACGGAAGAAGAAATCTAAAAAAGAAACAACAGCCACTCCTCTTCCTCTCTCTCAATTAAATCAAAATGGTGTTAAAGGTTTACAGTTGGAATGTTAATGGGATGAACGATAAGGGAAAGAGGAATAAAATTGAGTATATTCTGAAGAAGGAAGGCCTAGATGTTATTTGTCTCCAAGAGACGCATATAGCGAGGAAGCACAAAAGAATTTTGATCAATCATAGATTAGGAAATGAATTTATATCCTCAGATCAGAGTAAAAAGAGGGGGGTAGTTATTTACATTAATAAACAAATTGAAGCGAAACAATTATTCAAAGACGAAGAAGGAAGGATATCAGCAGTCCAAATTAACTGGCAGGGAGAAAAGATAATAATAGTGGGAATATATGCCCCCAATGACAATAAATCAGAGTTTTACGGGAGACTTGAAGAAAAGTTATCTGACTACGCAGACCAGAAAATTATATTGTTGGGAGACATGAACGGTGTGGTGTCGTTAGAGTCAGACAGACAAAGGAATACCAAAGGTAAAGAAGGGAAGTTACCCAGAACTTTCTTTTCCCTGGTCCAAAACTGTAACAGTGGATATTTGGAGATATAAATACCCCCTGGAAAAACAATACACCTTCCACTCAGAACCCAACGAGTCACTATCAAGACTGGATCAGATTTGGATTTCGAAAGAATTAGTTTTAAGATCGAAAAAGGTAGAGATCCAGGCCAGAACAATCTCAGACCACAACCCAGTAAAAATGGAATTGAAAGGGCAAGAAAGCAGATTAAATAGATGGAAGTTAAAGGACTATCTGTTGGATGACCAAGAGATAGTAGAAAAGGCCCAAAATAGACTAAAAGAATATTTTGAGGACAACTTAGGCAAAGGTACAAAGCCAAGGGTGGTCTGGGATGCAGGCAAGGCGGTGATGCGGGGTTTCTTTATCCAACAGAGCGTAATTAAAAATAAAAAGAGGGAAAAAGGAAAAAAAGAAATCGCACAACAAATAATGGAGAATGAACAGAAATTAAGTCAAAACCCAAAAAATAAGAAAATAAAAGAAAATATCAAGGTACTACAAGCCCAATACGCAATGCTGATAAATAGAGAGATAGAATGGAAGGTTAAAAGATTGAGACAGAGGAATTTTGAATATGCCAACAAACCAGGGAAGCTTTTAGCGTGGCAATTGAAAAAAAGGAAAGAACAGAGTATAATAAATAAGATAGTGGTGGAAGGAGTAGAGATAAACAAGCCAAAAGAAATAAGGAGAGCCTTTACGGACTTCTATGGAGGACTCTTTAAAAATACAGGAAAAAATATGACGAGAAAAATAGAGAGATATCTAAAATCCAAAAATATTAACAAAATTACTATAGCTGCAAAAGAAGAGTTAAACGCCCCAATCGAGACAGAAGAAATTAAAGCAATAATAACAGACCTAAAAAATGGGAAAGCCCCAGGCCCAGATGGGTTAACCAGTAGATACTATAAAGAGTTGGAATCGGTATTGGTGAATCCACTACAAGAAGTGATGAACAACATTCTTAAGGAAAGAGAAATACCAGAGACGTGGAAGGAGGCATTGATTACACTAATCCCCAAACAAGATTCAGACCTAGAACAAATTAAAAATTATAGACCGATCTCCCTGTTAAACATAGATTATAAGATTTTTACAGGAGTCCTGGCAAGGAGACTAAAAACTGTATTGGTAGAAAGTATTCATAAAGACCAAGCCGGCTTTCTGCCAAGAAGGCAAATGAAAGATAACATAAGGAATGTTATCAATATTATAGAATACTTAACAGAAAGATGCGACAAAGAAGGTTTATTGTTATTTGTGGACGCTGAAAAAGCGTTCGACAATGTAAACTGGGAATTCCTGCTGAAACAACTGGAATATATGGAAGTAGGTACTGAATTTTACAATGGGATAAAAGCAATTTATACCGAACAAAGAGCAAGATTAATAATAAATAATGTGGAGTCGACCGAAATAATAGTAACCAAAGGAACAAGACAAGGATGCCCGCTGTCCCCATTATTATTTATAATGATACTAGAGGTTCTACTTAATTCCATTAGAGATAATAAAGAAATCAAAGGAATCAGGGTCGGTCAACACGAATATAAGACTAAGGCTTTCGCAGACGACCTGGTTGTAACAATGGAAGATCCACTCGACTCAATAAAAGAGGTATTGGCAGAATTTGATCAATATGGGGAAGTAACGGGCTTTAAATTAAATAAAAGGAAAACAAAAATAATAACTAAAAATATGTCGGCAGATAAAATCGAGGAACTACAAAGAGAAACAGAAATAGAAGTAACCAAAAAAGTGAAATATCTGGGCATATGGGTAACGTCTAAGAACATAGATTTATTTAAAAACAACTATGAAACAACGTGGAAAAGAGTCAAAAAAGATATAGAAACGTGGGGCAGACTTAAACTGTCATTCTGGGGTAGAATAGCCACAATTAAAATGTCGGTACTTCCAAGAATACTATTTTATTTTCAAAACATCCCGGTGATCAAAGGCACAAAAATATTCAAAACCTGGCACAGGGAGATTTCCAAATTTATCTGGCAGGGAAGGAAGCCGAGAATAAAATTTAAACTATTAACGGATATTAAAGAAAGAGGAGGCTTCGCCCTGCCAGACTTGAAATTATATTTTGAGGCATCATGCCTGTGCTGGGTCAAAACATGGATAAAACTAGAAGAGGCGGAAGTGCTAGACTTAGAAGGCCACGACAATCGATTCGGGTGGCACGCATACTTGTGGCATGAGAGGAAGAAAGTGCACAAAGAATTTGGAAATCACATCTTCAGGGGCCCTCTAATGGAAGTGTGGGAAAGGTACAGAGATGTTTTGGAACCTAAAACGCCACAATGGCTGTCACCACTAGAAGCTATGGCGGTTAAAAAGAGCGATAGGAGAGCCAAATGGGTAACTTACGAACAACTATTAATGAAGGAGGAAGGAAAGTGGAAAATGAGGCCGTACGACCAGGTTAAGTCCCAAGTGTATGACTGGCTGCATTACCATCAGATAAACGGAATGTTTAGGAAAGATATTAAAGATAAAGGTTATGCTGACAAGAGTTCTAGATTTCAAAACGAGATTTTGGAAAATAATACAAAAACTCTGTCCAAAATGTATAAACAATTATTGGATTGGAACCTAGTTGACGAGGAAGTTAAGGCAGTAATGATACATTGGGCTAGAGATCTGGGTCGCAATATCTATTTCGAAGAGTGGGAAAAACTCTGGAACCAACACCTTAAATTCACGGCCTGTGTGTTATTAAAAGAGAACCTAATGAAAATGTTCTATCGCTGGTATCTGACCCCTGCAAAACTAGCAAGAATGTACGGATCTAGCAATAAATGTTGGAAGTGCAGGGAAAAGGAGGGAACTTTCTACCATATGTGGTGGGAATGCCAAAAGGTTAAAGGGTTTTGGGAGAGTATATACAATGAAATGAAGAAAATGTTAAAATATACCTTTGTTAAAAGACCGGAGGCGTTCCTGCTGGGTCTGGTGGGAAGGGAGATCAAGAAGAAAGATCATAAGCTATTCCAATATGCAACAACAGCAGCAAGGGTCTTAATAGCCAAAAATTGGAAATTAGAGGGTATACCGTCATTGGAGGATTGGAGATCGAAATTATTAGAATATGCGGAGATGGACAGGTTGACAGGAAAAATCAGATACATAAAGGATCAGAGGTTTGTCAAAGACTGGGAAAGTTTCACAAAATATCTGGAAAATCTAATTGATGATCAGATAACTCTGGTGGGTTTCAAAGATGCTCTGTAAGAGGTAAAGGGTAATGTCCAAAAGGAAATGTACAAATGGAAATGACTTATGGCATTACAAACAAAGAAATGCAGAAATAATGTTTATTAGTAGTATGGACGATTCGTGGTAAGACTGAAGGAAGTCATCTTCTTATAGAATATGTAGAGAATCGTTATGTTTGTTTGTATTTTGATTTTGTAAACCAATAAAAATTATGCACAAAAAAAAAAAACAATAAAGTTCTGCATTCTAAGTAATGTCCTGTGTATTTGGATTCTAAAGAAGGTGGTGAGAGCACACTGGAGCCAGAGTAAAAGGTAATGTGTAGTGAGCCAAAATCTGTGGCAAAGTATGTAGTTTGTTTGAAGAATCTGGCCTTGAGCTTGAAGCCTCATTCCAGGAATGGCTGACAGAGTGATTGGGTTTTGGTCTCTCTAGTGATGACTTGCACCTCAGCCAGCTATACAAGATGATGGGGCCAAAGCTAGTGAATTTTTTTAAGCCTAGTTTATAGTTTTTGCCACTACAGGAGCAAGTCAATGCAAGAAGGATGAGTTTTTAACGCAGTCTGAAAATTAATTGAGTCAGTCTCTGGCAGCAGCATATTGGATGAAACCATCTCGCAGCAGAGGAAGGAGAGCTTCAGAATAGAGTTCTGGCTGAGTGCCACCTGAGAAGTCAGTTTTTCCTCATTTTTGGCAACCACAATTTAGCATTGTGACACTTTGTCATTTTGTTAGGGGTGTGCATTCTAGTTAAGGATGTGGAAGCCTATTTGTTGCATTCATTTTTGTTATGGAGTGAATGCAATAGAAACAAATGAGTTTGGAACGGGCACCAAAGCATTCATTTCTACGGATACTCAGTTGGTTTTAATTCTAACAGCAGAAGCTACTAACTAGGAAAAGCTCTGCATAAGCAAATAATGGGGTTTGATGAAATGCTTCAAGGCTTTACCATGGCTGTCAAAATGAGAACAACAAAAGCAGATCTTGATCAGACTGTGGCCATTCACCTGACCCCTTCAGAAGTACCAGTTACAGTTGTTGACATTTTTTATAAGAGACCATCTTGGCAGTGAGTCCTGGAAGACCTACTCCAGGCCTTCCTCAACCTCGGCCCTCCAGATGTTTTTGGCCTACAACTCCCATGATCCCTAGCTAGCAGGACCAGTGGTCAGGAATGATAGTAATTCTCAAATGTCTCAAAACATCTGGAGGGCCAAGTTTGAAGAAACATGACATACTCTCTGTCTTGCAGGGCTTTTCCCACCTGGCCTGAGAGGGCAGGGCCCTGACTGACTCCAGCTACAAAAGCTGAAACAGCTGAAGAAGCCAGAAACCATCCTCTTACTGCAGACCCGGCTCATCGAGCCAGAGCTTCCATAACTGCCTCTTTCAAGCAGGCAGGGACCAACTCCTCTCATAAGGAGGCCTTAATCCCCTCCCTGGCCCAGCCAGCTGTCCCCTCCCTGCTAGTGGTCACCCTGACTGATCCAAGCACCACATCCTAGAGCCTTTCTTATGTAGCAGTGGCACCAGCAGAATGCTGTTAAATTACTGCTCTGTGTGTTTTCATTTTCTTCTAGCCATGGTCTAGAATCCACACTACTGGGATGACTTCTGGGATGACTTGAAGTGAATTAAGACAGCTTGTGTTTAAGTATTACAATACTTAATACTCCCACTTATCTGTGGGTCCCAGTGTATTGTTCCAAGTAGAAGATGAAGCTCACATATTATGTATGATCTTCCTTGATGGTCCACTATAAAATTCTATGGCATAGATACAGTTCAGCACATGCCACAAGGACCTCTGACTCTCACTCTCCTCTCTGGTCACATCCACGACATCCATTTAAAGCACATTCCTCCAAAGAATCCTGGGAGCTGTAGTTCACCCCTCTCAGAGCTACCATTCTCAGCACCCTTAATAAACTACAGCTTCCAAGATACTTTGGGGGAAGTGATGTGCTTTAAATGTATCATATGGATGCAAACTCCCTGGTTTAACTGTCTCCGGCCTGTTTGCCCATGGCATTCTCCTTGATATAGTGTACATATCCTGGCTTGCCCCCAAAAGATGTCATGTATTAAAATTGAGCAATAATTAAAAAATGATACACTTATAAGTGCACAGTTATTTTCAATGTACGTAATCCGCAAGCCAATTAAACTAAAATGCTATGATTTAAGTTTATGAAGACCAAGCAAGAGCTTTAGCCTGAGCTGTGGTTTGGGCTGCTAAACAGAGACAATATTCCATTCTCAAGAGGAATAAATTACATCATCCATTCCCAAGGCACAACTTATTTCCCGCATCACTGATGCTCTGCCAAAATGTCAATGGAAAATTTTTTCCAAGAACATTTTTAATAATCTCTCTTGAAAGCTGATTGAACACATTCATTTTTAGAACATTTTTTTTCAGATTTGAAAAGATCACCTAAGTTTCCCATTTCAAATTTTATCTTGTTTTCTCCTTCTGTGCTTTTCTATATTTGTTGATGGAGATGAACTGGCAATAAGTCAAAACTGACTTATATCACACCGATGATATGCTTGCCTTCCTTCTAGCAATAAAGCAATAGCATGGCAATAGCCAGAACATCATCATCTACATTCTGAATGCCTCCTTTTATGGTTCACCTATATATCGTTATTTAGGAATGTTCTGAGGACAAAACTCTTCATTCAGCTGTGTTTTCACAATATGAGATTGGCCTCCCTGCAGAGGTAGAGCAGCACCCTTTTTTTGTCCCCCCAAAATACTTCCTGCCTCCTTGCCATTCCTCCTACAGTTATACTACATTTCTTTCTTAATTTTCAACACTTTACTAGGAAATTAAAATAACAATCCAGTAAGAAATATGAAATAAAATGAAGAAGGGGGGAACTGTACGCAAAAACTGGGTTCACAGTCTTTACCTCATAAAATCAAGTACATTTGCAAGACACTACACAGCAAATTAGACATTATAACAAAAAAGGACCTGATACAGAAAGAATACAAAGCAAATGTTATGAATACAAAATAAAGCCATATTTCATTGGAATTTGCCATTCTTGTGATCGGCCTGTCATCCAAATAACAAATGGACACCAAATGGAGGCAAAATCCACAGGTTTAGCTGCATTTTGAGAAACTCTTGATTCATAAGTCAGTTTCTTAGAAATGATAATAAACATTACTTTAATGAACCAAATATTGAGTTTTTCTTTCCTTCCAGCCATGTGATATGGTCAGATGAGTAGCTACTAAAAGAAAAATCATAAGCGGTTTACATCTTAAGTTCATACTCCACCCAAAAATTGGTAAAAGACACAGTTTGGGGTCTTAAAGGCACCACTGAAATTTCCTTCATCACCTCATTCCAAAATTTGTACACGTGCAAGGCCACCATGTTTGCCAATAGGTTCCACTTTCATTGCACACCCAGGGGAATCAAAGACATTCCTTTTTCATTTATTCCTCTATACTAGAAATGACAGCAAAACCTGCAGTTTGGGGAGGCAGGGGTCTTCTTCTGCTGTAAGAGCAACTTGCATGATTGGTTTTATTAAACAATATTTCATAACCACTTGTCATGAGAAGATTCAGGCTACTGTACAGAGGATTACAGAGTGGTACAAAATGTGAATGAAACTGTTCATAAACAATATAAAACCAACCAATCAATACAAAATGAACAATAAGAGAAGAGACAGAGTTATCTTGCTTCCAGTAGGGCATGGAAAATGCCACTCCAAAATGGAATACAAAACACCATATTTTGAGTGGGTCTGGACATTGTGCTGATGCTTTGAAAGCCGCTTTGCAAGTGACTTGCAGATTTGGTTTTCTGGGTTCACGTCCAAAAGGAATGCTGTCCTTCATATGATTCCTGCATCTTCCCCATGAAGGAGAGATGTGTTAAGTTGTGGGTGAACATATCAGACGACACAGAGATTCTTCAAACAGCTCTTGTTTATTCACAGGCCAGAACAGAACTGAACTGAAGGGTTCAGTCAGCCTGCTTATATAGAGCTCCACTAGAACGCAACAGTAACCATTTTCTGTAACTATCCAATCACTGAACGTCACTTTCGATCCCTTATTTGCATAACTATCTACAGTATCCCTCTGCTGGCCCAGGGTGACAACTTCAGTACATAACAAGATGCTTCCTTCCCAGACATCATGCTAGAAGGCCAAGAAACAGATCCTGAATGACTGACACAGAAATTACACCTTCACAATTATGAACTCAGAAGTAATGCCTATATCTGTTGTCAGAGTAACTTATTTCTTTGCATGGTCATGCTTTAATGTCCCTCATTTTTCATTCTCTGAGAGAGGAAAAAGCTCCTGTGCAGCCACCAAATCTCAAAGCTTCTCTTCCTCACTAGCGCAAATTAACAGCAAGGTCCAATCCTCAGCACTGCACATTGTTAGGATTATGCCAAATCAGGCATCATGATGCCACAGATGTCCATGAAAAGTTGGCCCAGAGAGAAAATAAAAAGAATATGCAACAAAAGCAAAAGTTCAACAGCATGCATGCCTCTGATGGCAAGATTTCTGAATTAAACATTTCGATTTCAAATGCCAGCAAATTTCTAGGGTTAAGGCTGCTATTTGTTTTCCCATTACTGAAATCCAAGTGCACCTCTCACTTCACCGACCTCAGCGTTGAAAGGATGTGCAACAATACACATGGCATAATTATCAAGACAAAGGTGAAGGAAGGATCTTCTCTGCAGACATCTGGATTTCAGAGCCATATTTATGAGAAGGGATTATCCCTATTTGCATGTAAATAAAACAAAGACCATATAAAAATGGCCAGGAGCAGATCTGTGACCTGGCACTCCCTTAGCCAAAAGAAACCTCAGCCAAGCCCAATCAGCACTGGCCAATATTTTGCCTTCTCCTCTAGAGAATGGCAATACAAAATATGCCTCAATTGCCAAAGCAGTAAGCATGTCCATGTCGTAAACAAAACACATAAATAGGCTACAATTTCTTTGTAGGCTGTTTGTGTTTATTTATCCTCTGCTCCAGGGATAGAGAACTAGATTCAGCTGGCGAGCCAGATTACACGGGTCAAGTTGGACCGGAGCCTGGGACCACCCACCTGTCAATCACTGGATACAAGACCCATTTAGGCCCAAAAGGGGGCTATTCAACTACACATGGCTCATCTAAGTACATACAGAAAGCTCCTACTACTTCTGCCTTCCCCTTCCCCTCCCTGCAAAAGACAACAAACTTTACCCACTACAGAAAATAGGAGCGGCAGCAAGGGCCATCCCACTCCCTGGTAGATTCCTGGGCAACCTTTCCTGCTATGGAGGGTTCTGGGACAATAAGTCCCAGTATTCCTGGAAGGAGAACTGTGATAATTGCTTCCATTTTCACTGGGTAGAAGACTCTGCTCATTGCACAAATTTTTGCAGATGTCTGGATTGGAGCCTTTACATTTCAGAGTACACCTTTTGGGGCACCTCTGACATCCCTAATTAAAATCCTCATTAGCGCACAACCAGAACAGGTTCCTGCTGCAGCATTTCCTGGATTGTACCCTTTCAAAATGCAAGTGCAGGGCTGCATTTTCTGGGTGATACCCCTATACATAAACGATTGTTTTTTCATGGGGAAAGCTAGGCTGGTACCCTGGCTGGATCTAGACACATCAAAAAAGCATTTCAGGAAAACGCTTTGTAAACTTCAAAATGGTGTCACAGTGTTATAACACATATAAAATGCTTTTTCTTTACCAATGTCGCTGAGTCCCCTTTTGCCTGACATACTTGATTTGTAGATGCAGGAAGGGTTTTTGAACAAAATATTGGTGGATATTCAAACACGTAATTTCCCACCAGCAGCCTAAAATAGAGTAGCCCAATGTATTATACCCAAAGCAGGGGACGCTGGGAGCACTCACACTTTTTAAGAGAACCTGAGTTACCGTGGGCATTATAAATCTGAAATAATTTGTCAATCAGAAGGGTTGGTGCAGAGAATCAGTTATGGTTTGTAGGTATGGTTCTGCAGACACCATGATCAACCACCCTTCGATTACTACCTGACAGTTGGGTCAGGTCATTTTTCTTTGAATGAATGAGGTGGTGCCTATTCTTTCTGCAGGATCATGTTTGCTATGCCGAATACGAAGCTTTGCAACCTGTTTCCTCATTTGATTTGTTGTTCAGATATGGTGTCCTCCTCCCTCCAATACGTTAAGGTAGGGCAGAGGTAGACAACCTAGTATTGTAGTATTGGCATGGCCAATTGGCCAATTGAGTGCTACCCCACAGCATCTAGAGGGCACTGCATTGACCAACCCTGGGATAGGGGAATGCTCAAGTGGTTGCCTGCTGGTCTGCACTCTGCAGCTTTCCAAGGTGCCCTTCATGAAAACTTTATAATGTCCTCAGGTAGGCTTTCCTTCATCCAAAGGAAGCCAAAGAGGCTGTCTGCCATGCTCCCGGCAACTGTTCATTGTTGTTGCTTTGTCCGTGTGGGGCCTTTTTACTTAAAAGGTTAAAAGGAAGGATATACCATTAAAACAAAATCAGCAAGCATACTGTATAGGGACATGGGAACTGCCTTATATTGAGTCAGATCATTAGTCCATCTAGCTCAGTGCTGGCAGCACTGACTGGTGACAGCTCTCCGGGGTTGGATCTTTCCGGAAATGTGGAAAATCTAAAATGGAACATTCAACTTGCAAAGAACACTCTCTGCTGCTAAGCTATGTCCTTTCCCCACCAGACACTGGTTAACCAGCCTCCCTGTCTTCCATTAAAGTCCAGGGAATAAGTCATGAGAGAATTCCTCCCATGGGGCTATTTCAGATGAGGAAGCTGAGGCAGCAAAAACCACTTACCCCACTGTTTGAAACAGTGGACGGATAAGCTCCATCCTGCACCCAATGAAATTCTGCCCTACAAATGAAGAGCAGCAGCCTCTTTGATGGGGAAAGAAAATTTTGGGGAAAGAGAAAGGCAGATTTCAGCACAGTGCTAACGAATACATTTGGAAGAGAAATGATCAGATAGCATAGAAATGAACCTGACTGGTTATTTTACTGTTCAGTAAACGCAGACTCAATTAATAAATTGTAATATTTTTCTCAGTCAACTGATAAAATCTATTAAGGATTGGAGCTATTTCAGCAAGGTTTAAATGAAGGAAGGGACAATGGCACAATCAATCTATTTGGCATATTTGGCGAGGATTTATGAATGTAACACAAGTAATTTTCTCCGTATCTTACAGAGAGAGCTCCGAAAAGTATTTCAGTTTATTGCGAACAAGAAACTGTCAAAATAAACCTGCCCAGTCACTGGACAGAGTGGATATGGAAATGCAGAGATATAGGAAATGGATCTTAATTACCCTCATAACAGTACACTGCTGCGATATTTTCACACCGACAACAAGAAGAAAACGTTGGTTTCTCAAGTCCATGCTTTTTTAATGGACTTCAAATGGTTATAGCAATGATATAACCATAAAAGCCAGGAACAAAGAAATACCTCAGGGCATATGTTGGTAGTGAGCGGTGGGAGAGATGCCAGGCCCCCACCCCACCCCAACACTGCACTTATCATCAAATCTAAAATCCTAAAAAAAATCCCAAAAAGCATTGTATACTAGACTGATTCCATAGAGTCAAGGTAGCCAGGTGAGATAGAAGACAGGCTCCTGCAGCATGTAATACTTCTGTAAAAGAGAGGATTTCAACCGGTGTAGTTTGTATGACAAGCTACACCTGTTGAAGTCCCCTCTTCTATGCAACTATGTTGTGAACCACTCTGAAATCTACAGATGAAGAATGGTATTCAAATTTATAAATAATAATATCTGCAGGAGTCTTGTTCTCATTTTCTCCTGAGCACTCTAAATAGAGTGTGGCATGCTGACTCAGGAAGGCCTAACCATGGAGTCCAAAAGGCTTCCTGAGGCTAATGTTCCTCCACAGATCAAATCCAGGTGTTTCATCAGCACATTGTCCTGCTTCCATCTTTGCTGATCTCTCTTTTATTTCAAAATTGTTTATTAATTTTCCAGAATTTTTTTTAAAGCAAACAAACAGACAGACAGACATCTCCAGCATAAATAAACCAATCTTCATAACATTGTTAAGTGACTTCCTCATATCCCCCTGGTTGAATTTCAGTGTATCTCATTTTAACTGTTTTCTAAAACCTAGATTCTTAAAAATTTAACTTAATCACTTAACATCTTTCTTTCTTAACCATTCAACTTTAAACATATTAATTCATCACATTACATATTTAAATCCTAAGCCTATCTGGTAATTGCAAGCTTTCCAATTACGTTAATTTAACATGTTTGACTAAATAGTCTTTAAATTTCATCTATTCTTCCTGGTAGTCCTCCTCCTTCTGGTTGCAGACTCTTCCAGTCAGGTCGGCTAGCTCCAAAAAGTCCATTATCTTCACCATCTTTGCTGATCTCATTTCTGCTTACTCAGTGCTTCCTTTGACCAGAAATTGTCATATATGAAGAATATGGACAGGCAAATGTGTTTCAGTTTCTCTCAGCTTCTTATAATTACAATTTTAAGTTTGGTTCTCCACATTTCCACCTCTGTAAGGTTTTTCTTAGTAAAAATCTCTCCCTAATATACTAATTTTTGCAGTACTTTGATGCAAGGAAAGGCAATGTGTTTCACTCATTACTTATTAGTGAAAGATTGTGAGGCCATCAAGACATAAAATGGAGGCCACTGAGGTATAGGGCCCAGTTATCTGGTGGAACTCCTCTCTCTGTAAGGTCCTGCCCATGATGGAAATCCTTCCAGGCAGACCTTTCTTATAGTTTCATCACCAAGTGGAGCCTGTGAGGCTCAGAATCTGGACAGGGCCTTCTTAGTGGTATCACCCCAGCTGTGGAATATACTTCCCCCTGACGTACAACTGGAACTGATATTAATTAGCTTTCAGGACCAACTTAAAACACTCCTCTTCCTCTAGCTCTTTGAGGGTAATGTATCCAGCCATGCAGAGCCACCTGTTTTGTCTTGAAAATGAATCAATAGGTAACTTGCATATTGCCTTGCTGGTCTTAAGGTTTTTGATTGATTTTGTGCCATATTCTAATTGTTGATATCCACCCAGCGAACACTTAGCAAATAAAGCCTGGATATACATTTTACTAATATAATTTGAGCGTTATGTCAAACCATGAATTAATTCAGTTCACTTCTGGAACACATATGTCATCTTTTGAGAAAATCCATAAGAGACATGAAAGGACATGCCGTTCTCTCCTGGCCCGTCAAGTTATTAGCATCTTTTCATTCGCATATTTCCTTTACAATCTTTTTCACAGCATGATACCATGTCTTGCCATTTGTCTTCTCATGGCATTACTGATAAAATGAGTCAGAGCAATAGATGTGCACCAAGCAATACTCCACTCGTGAGGTAAATTCAACAGTTTTAAGATTCTGTACATAGGTGTACAGAAGGGACGCAGGTGGCGCTGTGGGTTAAAGCCTCAGCGCCTAGGACTTGCCGATTGAAAGGTCGGCGGTTCGAATCCCTGCGGCGGGGTGCGCTCCCGCTGCTCGGTCCCAGCGCCTGCCAACCTAGCAGTTCGAAAGCACCTCCAGGTGCAAGTAGATAAATAGGGACCGCTTACCAGCGGGAAGGTAAACGGCGTTTCCGTGTGCGGCTCTGGCTCGCCAGAGCAGCGATGTCACGCTGGCCACGTGACCCGGAAGTGTCTCCGGACAGCGCTGGCCCCTGGCCTCTTGAGTGAGATGGGCGCACAACCCCAGAGTCTGGCAAGACTGGCCCGTACGGGCAGGGGTACCTTTACCTTTACCTTTTACATAGGTGTACATTATCTGGAGTGGAAGCGCCAGCTTCTCCAGAGGACGGGGGGGGGGACATAATGCTGCACGACATCTGAGGAGTCAGGGGGCCAAGCCAAACGTGAAAATTGAGGGGGCACATTCTAGGTCATAGCTGTGGTGTGCCTGGTGCTGCCCCCAAGCATCCATGCCCAGTGTGGCCAAACTGGTCATGTTCCCCTAGATCCACTTCTGAGCTGTTGATAGCCATAGTTTAGTGTTACATGGATGAGTCTCAGGCTCATGGATTTCTCTCTTCTCTCTCCTCCTCCACTTACATTTTCAACTAAATGCAGTTTGGTGATATATATCCAGACTGGAAAATAGGGTTAGTTATATCTATGGTTTACCTGAAACAGCCAGAGTCATTAATTTGGGGTGGAAGTTGCCTTGTTAGGACAAAATGTAATTAAGCCACTAACCACAGTTGTCCTGGTTTTATGACAAACCATGGATAGCTGAAAACAGAAGAGAAAGTTTCGACTTATTCTGCAAGATGTTCACACAAGTGGCTTCGAAGACATTCCAGGTATGTTCAGATACTTACTTAGATTCCCTTCAATCCAAGTGATCTGATTTTAAGAAGGCAATTGTTAAAAATAAATACCTCATATCAAGTACAGTGAAAAGTCCAATTGATTTCTGGGCCAATCAAGCAGGTGCTCACACAACCCTAATAGAACTATTTCTGTATCTCTTTCTTTAGAAGAAAGAATGCAGTGTCTGATTTTGTTGTGTGGGTGGGGTTTGGAAATTAAGGAATGATTTATGTAGCAATAAAACATCACTGGAGGCGGAGCACTGATGTTTGATGCAACCACTGTGAATGTTCATTTGTTGCATAGGCTTACTTTTGCTAATGGAAGCCAATTTAAATTTTATCATGATAGCCTTATAAATATGCAACTGTGAAATGTTATTTATTGCTAAAATTAATGTTTCAGCCATATTTATTTTGATAAATTCTTCTAGGAAGTGGAAATCTGCTGCATTTAACATAAGGCAAATTAAAATGGTGACATTTATATGGCGTGCTAATTAACGGGAAGCTTGAGTGGAATTCTCATGCAAATACTGTACATATTGTGTGACAACGAGATTAATACCAGAGGATTTCATTGTGATTAGAGTTGTTATGCTGAGCATTAAATAAATTAACAGTAATGAGACACATTTCCACACGGTTTTTAATGGATTGATTTCTTCTTGCTAAAGTGTGGTCAAATGCAGTGCCATTTGAGGAAAAAGTGAGCGCCGTTGCTGCACTAATGGCTCTGAACACTCGGAATTAGACACCAGGTGAGGTTTTCAAAGCCCCACTGAACTTCCATGTATTCTGGAAACTAAAGAAACAGGGGAATCTGCACCCAGCCCCTCTTCCAGACCACAGTAATGATGCCAAGTTTACTACCAATCTGGCATGCAGTACTATGCAGAACCAAAGTGCTTTCTGTGCTTAGATGAGGTCATCTGAACTTCCTTGCCTTGAATAACACATCCATCACCTGCATCCTCACTGAGCACAAGTGGGAACAATCTGATGGGGAAGAATAAGTGGGTCACCTTCCAGTCCAATCAAGTGTGGCTTAATTTGAGGAAAGAGCTTTTGCCTCCTTCAAGTAACTGTCTCTTTTCCCCTTAAGGAGGCCCCACCATGAACACTGCTGAGAAAGAAAGACAAATAGTTGTTCTGGGATTCCTCTCTGCGCATCACTTGAGGAAACACTTGCGATTCTGCACAAGACAACACGTTGCAGATAAGCTTTTGAGCTAGAAGGATTCCCCAGGTGTAACAATAATGCCATGTGAAGAAAAGAAATGGCTGCTGGTTAAATAATCTAAAGATCACTTTAGGGAAATGAATCCTCACTTCGCCTTATCTTCATCTCTCTATATTCTTGGAGGTGTATATGATTCAAATCACTCTGGAAATCTAAAGTCATTTTTCCCCTGCATAAATCTTTCTGAAGACAATCCTATTTATGATATTTGTGCATGACTATGTTGTAGGAAAGATTATGGCTGTGCATAGTGAGTGAGTCAGTCAGTCAGTTTGAGTGTGTGTTTGTGTGTGTGTGTGTGTGTGTGTGTACACATACAAACACACATACACACTGACATTAGTTAGACCTCTGGAGTTCAGAATCATTTGGTTTGGTGATCTGCTGCCCACATATGTAGGAGATACCATCCACTACAATGATGCCATCTACTGTAGATCTGTACTGGGCGCTGTGGGTAAAACCTCAGCGCCTAGGACTTGCCAATTGCATGGTCGGCAGTTCGAATCCCTGCGGCGGGGTGCGCTCCCATCGTTCGGTCCCAGCGCCTGCCAACCTAGCAGTTCAAAAGCACCCCCAGGTGCAAGTAGATAAATAGGTACCGCTTACCAGCGGGAAGGTAAATAGTGTTCCGTGTGCTGCGCTGGCTCGCCAGATGCAGCTTGTCACGCTGGCCACGTGACCCGGAAGTGTCTCCGGACAGCGCTGGCTCCCGGCCTATGGAGTGAGATGAGCGCACAACCCTAGAGTCTGGCAAGACTGGCCCGTAAGGGCAGGGGTACCTTTACCTTTACCTTACTGTAGATCTATCCGTCCTCCATTCTCCAATTATCCTGATTCCTCAATTTTCAGCAGTACTTGATGGGTCCCAGAAAGCAGAAGAGGCTATTTCAACCTTTTTTATTATAAGTATTTTTTTTAATCCTGAGAACTGGCTAAGGAAGTGTGACTTTCACTCACTATCTCCTCCCACCATGACTACAGAGTCCTCCGATATTTTTAGGACCCACCTTATTTTTGTGATTGTAAATTGTTTTAATGTTGTGTTTTAATGTAACCCACCTTGGGACCTTAAAGTGAAGAGTGAGATGATGATGATGATAATAATAATAATAATAATAGTCATAATAATATGGAGAAAGGGTGCAGATGGCCTGCCCTATTAACAGGATTCCCTGACAGAGTCCAGTTCAGAGCCATGCTGCTTGCTGTGGCTGCTAGCTGGAATTTTAATCTCAGCTGACCGTATAAAAGGGCTTATGAGTACAGTGGTACCTTGGGTTACAGGCTCTTCAGGTTACAGACGCTTCAGGTTACAGACTCTGCTAACCCAGAAATAGTACCTCAGGTTAAGAACTTTGCTTCAGGATGAGAACAGAAATTGTGCAGCGGCAGCACAGTGGCGGCGGGAGGCCCCATTAACTAAAGTGGTACCTCAGGTTAAGAACAGTTTCAGGTTAAGAACAGACCTCTGGAACGAATTAAGTTCTTAACCCGAGGTACCACTGTAAAGGGTCTACCGATTGCAGCTTTCACCCACTGAGTGCCACCCAGATGTTTTAGACTACAACTCCCAGCAGCCCCAGCCAGCACAAGCTGATTGAGGCTTATGGGAGTTGTAGTCAAAAACACCTGGAGGGCACCAGGTTAGTGAAGGCTGGCCTGTTGTTATCTCCACTTGTAAAGCGGGGGGGGGGGATATTCAGGGTACTTCAGCATGTGCAAATGGCAAGTCCTGTCCCCCGCCCCTTCTTTACTCATGCATACAGGATGCAAGCTTAAGCACCATAAACTCTTACTAAGCTTTTCCTGTACAGCAAGGTCTTTTACATGCACCACTGGTACCAGACACAATATGCCTTCAGTTGCATTCATCTCATATCTATGGCACACTAAGGTTTATCAAAACACATTTTATGCTATAATGATGATGATCTGAGCCATGAAAGAAATATTATTAGCGCTGTCATTTTCCATCCCATCCCAGAGAATGAACACTCATCAGTATTGCCTTCCAGTCCTTGGTTTTAAGATGTTTAGTACTTTCAGGAAGTGACTGTTAAATGATACATACAGGAAGACTGGAGTCATTTATTTGCCACACTACAAATCCCAGGCTCCAGTTTGTTCCATCACATATAAATAAGGAGGCCAGTTTACAACATAAACTCATAGTTTAGCAACTTGTGCAGTTTTGAAGTCCTAAACTGTCCTGCCGTTGGTCATGCTTGATAATCCTCCTCTGGAGACAATGTCATTGTATTGCACAATTCAGCAGCAAAAGTTGCTGAATCATTAGGACCGAACATAGAGTAGATTTTGCTTCAGTTCAACTGTTTCACCCTCATTCAATAGTAGCATTGTGTTCCTTTTCAGTTGTAACCTAAAAGGTCTTGCATTTTGTACTATGCGTACCCAAAAATATTGTGAAACTCTCTACTTTTCACTTTATAGTTTGATAAATGCCAAGGACTACATTTAAAATATTAAAGAGCCAAAGCAGTGCTATTTTTCTAGAAAAAGAGGTGCTAGAACTCACAGTGAACACCTCCCTCGTTCTCTTAGAACAGCAATGGCACCCACCTGAGAGGTGTCGGAACTGAGTTCCAGCGAGTTCTGGCTAAAAAGCGTCCTGGTCTTTGGTGTTGACACTGCAATGGAATGTCAAAGGGGAAGTGGAAAAATGGAACTCCCCAAGCAGCAAGTTCTAAATTCTGGGCATGGCAGCAGAGAAAGCCCTCTGCCTTCTTTCAACCAACGTTATTATACCTTCTGGTTTACTGTAGATCAGATGAGAAGGGAGGTGACGTTGATCTTTGAGAGATCTGTGGAAGACAACATAGCTGCATGTTTCCCTACTGCCTATGAAAATTGAAAGGCACTGCTAGGATTTCCATGTTGCAATGTAGTAACCTCAATCCCATCTATAATGGCCGTAATATAAAAGCTCATAAAACAGGTCAACAGCTGGCCAAAATTACCAGTAGACTTTTTTTTATTCTTAAACATAAGTTTCCTTGCCTCTAAACATAAGTTTCCTTGCTTGAGTTGAGTCTGAGTTCACCAAGCATTGCAACATACTTTTATTACCATATTTGAAAACAAGATTTAAACAATTGATATACCGGTATATATATATATATATATATATATATATATATATATATATATGCAGGTTTTGGTGTCCTCGGGTGTCTTCCCGTGTAAAAGTTGGGGTGTCTAGGCGACGTTTCGACGAGGTCTCACTCGTCATCTTCAGGCTGGTGCTTTCGGCTTCTTGTTACTGGAACAGAGCGGGATCTCAATGTTTGAGTTCCTATAAATACTGTAGAGGGGGTGTGGTGTCTAGCCTCCAATGTTCTGGGCAGAGAGGAAGTTCCCAGGCTAGTGTGCCTTTTCTTCTTTTGTTCCTTAATTACTTGAGAGATACCTTGAGTGATTTCTTGAGTGATATCCTGAGTACCACTTAGGTGGGTCATTAGGTGTGGATTAGTTGCTAAAGTCTTTGTGTCTTGACCTCTTGAACTTTGTGAAGAGTTTTCCTGAGAAGATGGCTGTATTGCACTTAGTTGTGCTTTGGCTTGGCTTCGTGTATAGGGGCGAGCTGTGGTTTTGTGGCTTGTGTCAGCCAGATCTGTGTAGGGATTGCTCGCCCCTATACACGAAGCCAAGCCAAAGCACAACTAAGTGCAATACAGCCATCTTCTCAGGAAAACTCTTCACAAAGTTCAAGAGGTCAAGACACAAAGACTTTAGCAACTAATCCACACCTAATGACCCACCTAAGTGGTACTCAGGATATCACTCAAGAAATCACTCAAGGTATCTCTCAAGTAATTAAGGAACAAAAGAAGAAAAGGCACACTAGCCTGGGAACTTCCTCTCTGCCCAGAACATTGGAGGCTAGACACCACACCCCCTCTACAGTATTTATAGGAACTCAAACATTGAGATCCCGCTCTGTTCCAGTAACAAGAAGCCGAAAGCACCAGCCTGAAGATGACGAGTGAGACCTCGTCGAAACGTCGCCTAGACACCCCAACTTTTACACGGGAAGACACCCGAGGACACCAAAACCTGCATTCCTGTACCCGTGAAAATCTACGAAAGCATATATATATATATATATATTTGCTTTCGTAGATTTTCACGGGTACAGGAATGCAGGTTTTGGTGTCCTCGGGTGTCTTCCCGTGTAAAAGTTGGGGTGTCTAGGCGACGTTTCGACGAGGTCTCACTCGTCATCTTCAGGCTGGTGCTTTCGGCTTCTTGTTACTGGAACAGAGCGGGATCTCAATGTTTGAGTTCCTATAAATACTGTAGAGGGGGTGTGGTGTCTAGCCTCCAATGTTCTGGGCAGAGAGGAAGTTCCCAGGCTAGTGTGCCTTTTCTTCTTTTGTTCCTTAATTACTTGAGAGATACCTTGAGTGATTTCTTGAGTGATATCCTGAGTACCACTTAGGTGGGTCATTAGGTGTGGATTAGTTGCTAAAGTCTTTGTGTCTTGACCTCTTGAACTTTGTGAAGAGTTTTCCTGAGAAGATGGCTGTATTGCACTTAGTTGTGCTTTGGCTTGGCTTCGTGTATAGGGGCGAGCTGTGGTTTTGTGGCTTGTGTCAGCCAGATCTGTGTAGGGATTGCAGGGGGGTGCAGCATCCGGAGGTGCCACCATGGATTGGCTACTGGATGGTGTCAGTAATTCATCTGTGGAGAGGGTCTGGGTTTGGGTCTGGTGTGGTTGATTGGTGTTGGCGTTCTGTGTGCCTCTGGATCTGGTGTCAGTTTTTGTGGGGAGGGCTAATTTCCAGATGTCTGGCAAGCGGGATGTGTCGTCACGCTTGTTCATGTTGTGAGGGTGTTTCTCTATCTCGACCCACCTAAGTGGTACTCAGGATATCACTCAAGAAATCACTCAAGGTATCTCTCAAGTAATTAAGGAACAAAAGAAGAAAAGGCACACTAGCCTGGGAACTTCCTCTCTGCCCAGAACATTGGAGGCTAGACACCACACCCCCTCTACAGTATTTATAGGAACTCAAACATTGAGATCCCGCTCTGTTCCAGTAACAAGAAGCCGAAAGCACCAGCCTGAAGATGACGAGTGAGACCTCGTCGAAACGTCGCCTAGACACCCCAACTTTTACACGGGAAGACACCCGAGGACACCAAAACCTGCATATATATATATATATATATATATATATATATATATACACATATTATTTGCATGTTAATGTCCCATGAAAATCTATGCTTTGCATATAAGTCCTTCTTACTTGTCAGATTCAAAATTAATGCATGCCATTATTCAGCATTTAAATTCCAGAACTTGAATGTAATTGAATTTTCTTTCAGCTCTCACAAATGCAAGGCTTCCTAAGATATTCACACATTAAATGCTTTCAAGAATCTCTTCAAAGGGATCCTCCTTCTGTACTTATTCATTGGCATTACTAATTTCACTTTAATAACCTTTCTGCCTAGCACAAAAATATTACAATGTTTGATGCCTCCACTAAGGATTCAAAATCATGAAGCCAATAGATTTTTTTTCCTTCTTCTATAACTAAAGGACACATTTCATTTCAATGTCCTGCGCCTTTAATTGAAGTACAGGGTAGGTGGGATTGTTTAAGGGAGAGGAATGCAGAAAAACCAGCATGTTACCAAGCACAGCTTTTAAGTCATTGAAATGAGGGTGTTTCCCTCTTTCTCTGAATAATAATAATAATAATAATAATAATAATAATAATAATAATAATAATAATAATTTAATAATAATAATAATACCCCATCCACTCTGGGTGGCTCCCAACACAACACTAAAAACAGAATAAAACTTCAGATGTCTTCAAAAAGTCAGATAGTTGTTTCTTTCCTTGACATGATGGTAGGGAGTTCCACAGAGTGGGCACCATTACCGAGAAGGCTCTCTGCCTGGTTCCCTGTAACTTCACTTCCCGCAGGGAGGGAACTACCAGAAGACCCTCAGCGCTGGACCTCATTGTCCGGGCTGAATGATGGCAGAGGAAATGCTCCTTCAGGTATATTGGGCCTAGGCTGTTTAGGACTTTAAAGGTCAGCACCAACACTTTGAATTGTGCTCAGAAACGTACTGGGAGCCAAAATTGATCAAAATACAGAATGCCTAAATAGATTAACTGGACAAGTAGCACAGAACGTACAAGAAATTGGAGAACTGACTCAGGCTACAGGTGAAAACCGGAAATTGGCTGAGGAAACCAGCCAAAGACTTGGAAAGTTAGAACAAGAGGTAAGACCACTGGGCTGAACTTCACTGCATGTAATGCTTTGAAGGAAAATGTTATGAAAATGATATATAGATGGTACATGACCCCAGTTAAACTTGCCAAGATATACCATTTGTCTGATAATAAATGTTGGAAATGTAAAGTAAATGAAGGAACATTCTTTCACCTCTGGTGGACTTGCCCTAGGGTGAAGGCCTTCTGGGAAATGATATATAATGAGCTGAAAAAGGTATTTAAGTATACCTTTACCAAGAAACCAGAGGCCTTCCTTCTGGGTATTGTCGGCCAGCAGGTGTTAAAGAAGGACAGAACATTTTTTATGTATGCAACAACGGCAGCAAGGATACTTATCGCTAAGAATTGGAAAACTCAAGATCTACCCACACTGGAAGAGTGGCAGATGCAACTGATGGACTATATGGAACTGGCCGAGATGACTGGCAGAATCCGAGACCTGGGAGAGGAGAGGGTTGAAGAAGACTGGAAGAAATTTAAGAGTTATTTAAAAAAACATTGCAATTTGGTTGAGTGTTAAGAAAGGATGCTAGATCATAAATAATTGTGCACCACTAAATTAGATGAAATTATGATGATAAGTAAATTGAGGTTAAATTATAAACCTATTGGAGAATTAATAGACTATACTTAAATGAATGTGACATAAGATTGCAAACAAGATGATAAATTGCGGGCAAGAATTGACAACGATGTAAATGGGAGCGGGAGATGTGAGGGAGTCCTAAGTAGTTAAGAAAATATGTTATGATATATGTTACATTGTTCTTTATCTTTGCATTTATGTTCAAAAACCTTAATAAAAAATATATTTTTTAAAAAAGAAAGAAACGTACTGGGAGCCAACATAGGTCTTTAAGGACCGGTGTTATATGGTCTCGGCAGCCACTCCCAGTCACCAGTCTAGCTGCCGCATTCTGGATTAGTTGTAGTTCCCGAGTCACCTTTAAAGGTAGCCCCACGTAGGGCGTATTGCAGTAGTCCAAGCGGGCAATAACTAAAGCATGCACCATTCTGGCAAGAGTCTGCGGGCAGGTAGGGTCTCAGCTTGTGTACCGGATGGAGCTGGTAGACAGCTGCCCTGGACATGGATTTGACCTGTGCCTCCATGGACAGCTGGTCCTTCAGGGGCCCCATTCAGGACCAGGGAGTCCCCCACAACCGCTCACCCCCTGTCCCCACAAAACAGTACTTCTGTCTTGTCAGGATTCAACCTCAATCTGTTAGCCACCAATCATCACATTGTTTGGGGGAAGTGCCATTTGGGGCACATGGGATGGGCATTGTTTAAAAACAGAGGAAAGCAGGTCTTCCTTTCACATTACATGAGCCATTCTTTTTAAATAGACCTGGAGGAATGCCTCAATAATTCTAATAAGTTACAGCACATTAATTCACATGCGTTAATCTGAGTTAGTTTTACTTGGAAATGATTATTGTCTCAGTCCACCTCATTAAGGATGCTGATTATATGATCCAAAATTGTTTTTATAATTATTCTTGTGTAGTTCTACAAGTGTAGATAGAGCTTCACTGAGTATTATAAACCAAAGGCGGATCCTTGTTCCAAAGCTTACTTACCATCTAAATTTAGACAGTGACAGGAGACAGAGGCCGCTTCTGAGGTTTCCTTGCAACCATGAACACCAAAAGGATGTGGATTTGCCTCCGGATGCATTGTGATGTGCATTTTGAGGCAAGGCACTCTTCTCCATGTGGCTGGGACATAGATTTCCATTGACACTGCAGAGCCCAAAGGAACATACATTCAGTCCAAACTACTATCTTGAGATGCCTCTGTATTCTTCTGTCCAACTATATCTGGATCATAACATTCAGGATCAAACTCTGGGGTGGAGAACCACTTTTGGCTGGAAGGCCAATATGTGTGTGTGTGTGTGTGTGTGTGTGTGTGTGTGTGTATAACACCAGCCAATCTGACATCATATGACATTAGGTGGGTGTGGCTCATCCGAAATGGCCTATTTAGGACCACAGGCCCAAGGTTTCTTATTGCTGATCTGATTGATAAATTCAGGGCTGGCAAATATTTTCCCCCACCTATTAACATCCTTCTATTATTCAAAGTGTAGCACCCTGCTTGTGGTTAACGCTTAGCTGGAATGAAATATTCAACGCAGCAATAGAGAAATTAAAATAGTAATTTATTTGTCAGACAAATAAATGAGAGGCACAGTGGTATGGTTACCAAGCTCTGGCCTGGCCTCCTGCCATTCTGGCCAGCACTTATATTTCCTTAATCCAGCCCCCTTGCTCCTCCTGTGGCTGCCTCTATCCAATCAGCCTGGTTGAAATTCCTATTGGCTGTTTGCTAGAACCAATCACAAAAGATACACCCATTTCCTTCTGTCCTTTTATGGAACACAAAGAGCTATATATTCTTCCATCTATAAATGACAAATAAGTAGTAATATATCTTACATGTGTCTCAACAAGGAATCTTAATTACCAGCTCACCTCTTGCCCTCCTTGCCCTATTGCCTTCCAAAACAGATGGTTAATCTTAAATTTTTATCTTCAAGGATCTTGAGTTCACATCAACATTGAAAGATCTCCTTCATTTGGAGGTGTCTAAACAAAAGGCCTGACAACCATATAGCAGGAGTGCTCGATGGCGTCTCCTGTCTGGCAGGAGGCTGGGCTCATTTGCCCCTCTGGTCTCCTACTGCAATATGACTCTATGAAATAAGAATTTAACATTTCTTTCTTTCTAGATCCTTTGCATAATTACATTTAAGCCAATATATTTCATACATTAATAACCTTTTAAAAGGAAAAGAAATCTTAAAAGGATCTCAGTTTAAGAGAGAAACAGCTTTAGAAAAGACTTCCCAAAAATGCTCTCTTTCTGCCAGCCAGACCAGTTGCTTTTCAATTTGCTCTTGACCTTTCAACCTTAGGAAAATATGGCTCAAGTTTTAATGGGAGGCACATGGTGTTATTTTACTATTTACCCACTCCTAATTATGTTTTCTCAGCCTTTTTTATCTTCTGTAATATGTAGGGTCAGTGTCTTCGCTCTCAGCCTGTAATTCCCTTTTTACGACTTTGAGAATTGTTTTCTGCTATAAATCAGGGGGCCCCCTTGTCTAGGAGGAAAAACATCTTGCCAAGGTTTTTTAGTCTTCTGCCTGGCATGAAACATTTGAAAATCTTTAAGCTCATTTTAATATACAGGCCCTGATCGAAATATATAAGCTCTGATAAAAATGCAGGCTTATGATTAGATGCCTCATTCCCCCCTTTCAAGCTCAAGGACCTTCATCCCAAGTGTCCTTGATAGCTTGACCTTCATCATATTCCTGAGGTAAAGCTCTGTATAGGGCCATGATATGAGGTAAAGTTTCATTTGAAATCATCTTGCTAATTGTACTTCTAAAACACGAAATGATACATGGCATCATACATAAAACCATTACTACTACTGTCAAGAAAAACAAGCAAGACAATAGTATCCCTTTGAGTCCTGCGACATTAGGTAACCAATTGGTGAGCCATCCCATATCCCATCCTTCCCATGTTTGTACTGGGACATGTGCTATATTCTCCATCTTTGTGGCCAACACACGGATTGCCTCACCATTATCAGAAATGTTAAAGCAACAGGCATTCCCTGTCAAGTTCAAGACTCCACATAGGCCTCCCTGCCTGGCAAGTACATAATCCATTCCCATTTTCAGTTGCAAAATGGCGGCTCTACTTTCATCCAACTGTTGTGCAATAAGTCTCAAACTCTGGGCCGTTGGATTGGTTACAAGTTCCACTACTGCTTGCAATCGAATTATTCTGTTTAGATTATAAATAGGATCCCGTGCCCCTTGTATGAGCTCACCAGGATTCCAGGAGGCAGGATCATAATAGGCTATAATGCGTTCTGGTGGCCAATCATCAGTACCGCTCCAACTTTGGGTACTTCCTCCTGCTATATGAGAAATATCAGCGTTTCTTCGTGTACGCTTGGCCGAACTAGTGGGCATAATCCACATTGGTGGTAATACCCATCCCAAGAAACAAGTCCCACTCATTTGGAAGGGAGTTTCTTGTATGCCCATTCTCCACATATCCACCACAACCATCGGGTCTGAGGTTTTTGGTACGTGGAGTGCATAAGGCGAAATATCAAAAGGGGTAGAGAGTTCACAGTGCAGTATGTTAGATTGCCTTTTTCTGTCACAGTTATGTTCCATACCACTTTCCATGCATGAATAAAAGGAGGTGCACAGGGCAAGGTATTCCGAGTTCGATAGGTAGTACCGTTTGCCCAGGTTTGACTATTCTTAATATAATCCCAAGTATAGTGGCAATGAGAAGAGCCTATCATGGTAGGATCAGCTGCATCTGATGATTTATGCACACAGATTTCCCCTTGCACAGGTATAACTCGTATTGGTTTAGTTGAGTTCCATCCGGGGAAATTCTGTACTTCTGTTTGGTGTGGCATTTCGCTTACCATACCAATGGCACTTAATGGTATTGGTAATAAGGGCATACCTCCCTCTGAATCATCTGGCCCAAGAGAGCAAACAAGGCAATTAGTTCTATTTGCAACATTGGCTACCATCTCAGCTAAGCCTACCCACATATTGTGGTCATGGCGGAATCCATATTTAGCAAATTTGGTCAGATTCAAGGACCAAAGGGATCCAAGGGATCAGGATTAATAATAAAATCATGTTGATGTCTAGCATATGCATTCCTTCCACAAAAGATTACCTTATGGTGATAGCAAATAAATATTAGCCCCAATATAATTCCCCCAGTGACAGAAATGGGGAACCACCAAGACCAAAACATATATCCCGAGGATCCCCAATGAGTAATATCCCTTATAATTGTTCCACAAGGGGGCAGTCAGTCAATTGTATAAGAGAATCTTCCCGTTCACAGTCGCTGGTTCAGACGCTCCTCAAGCTTCAGGCGTGCGCAGGTCAGCCAGCTTCCAGGTTGTGGCTGCAGCAGGCCGGTCGTCTAATGTTGCCCGTGACCTAGCCCGTTCCCGGTAGGGCTAGATACAGGGGTTTTTGGAGAGAGTCAGTTTTAAAGGATTAGAGGGGTCACCTTTGCACGTCCAACTGCCTTCGGACTTCTTCAAACGGGAGTGATGAATCCAGGGGGTCACCTCAGCTACCTTCCCCGCTGTTGGAGTAGAGAGCAAGACGGTGTAAGGTCCACGCCACTTAGGTGCAAGTGGATCGCGTTTCCACTCTTTGACCCATACGCTATCGCCAGCCTGGAACTGATGAATCGGCTCGGCAATGCTGCACGGCGTGCGTTCGAGGGCCCACCTGTTAAGAGAAACAAAAACACGGGAGAGAGATTGCACTTGTCCCTGTGTCACATGGTCTCCTATTTGTTTAAGGTCAGCTGGAATATCCTGAACAAAGGAGGGCGGCCTCCCATACAGGAGTTCAAAAGGTGACAACTTAAGTCTTTTTGTGGGTGCACACCGAACACGAAACAGTGTTATGGGTAACACATCTACCCATCCCAATCCCGTTTCCTGGGTTAATTTTGCCAATTGGGTTTTCAGAGTCCGATTCATTCTTTCAGTTTTCCCTGAACTCTGAGGCCTATATGCTGCATGCAGTCTCCATTTCACTTGTAGGACTCGACATACTTCTTGTACTACTTGATCAATGAACGCTGGCCCATTATCACTTCCAATGCATCTAGGTAATCCAAACCTCGGGATCAATTCAGTGAGGAGTCTCTTAGCTACCTCTCGTGCCTTTTCAGTTCGGGTGGGAAAAGCTTCAACCCATCCGGTAAGAGTATCTACAAACACAAGGAGATACTTGAATCCCTTAGAAGGGACCAGCTCTGTGAAGTCCACAATTAGGCTTTCCATGGGGACGTATCCCACATGCTGAATTCCAGGAGGTTGTACCGGTCCCTGCCTGGGATTGTTTTTAGCACAAAGAACACATTTCTGTGAAATGCAAGTTGCTAATTGTGATAGATTAATAATATACAACTTCCGACTGAGACTCTCTCTGGTTGCAGTACCGCCAAGGTGAGTAGATTCATGATAATTTCTTACAATTGTGCCTGCTAGATGATGAGGTACATAAATCCTATTGTCCGGCAGGATCATCCAACCGTCCTTCACAACCGCTCCTTCCTGTTCAGCCCACTTCCTCTCTTCTGGGGTATAGTGAGGTTTAACTTCTTCTGGAACTACCTCTGGTATGAGGGCTGCTATAAATCCTCCCACAGGCTTTTGGGCTGCCTCTCGGGCTGCTTTGTCAGCAGCATGATTTCCTCTGGTTATTGGATCCCTTCCTCGTCCATGACCTTTGCAGTGCATTACAGCAATCTGTTCTGGAGCCCATACTGCTTCCAACAGGATTTCTACTTCAGGTCCATATTTCAAGGCCTTCCCGTGGGCTCCGATTAGACCTCTTTCTTTCCATAGAGCTCCATGTGCATGCAGGGTTAAGAAGGCATATTTAGAATCAGTATAGATGTTTGCCTTACATCCGGCTGCCAATTGCAGAGCTCTAGTTAAACCTATAAGTTCAGCTTTTTGTGCTGAGGTGCCAGCAGGCAAAGCTTCAGCTTCCACAACTTCCTCATTGGTGACTACAGCATATCCTGCTCGTCTGGCACCTTCATGCAGGTAACTGCTACCATCAGTATAATATACAACATCTGGATTTTTCAATGGCTCATCTTTCAGATCAGGTCTACTGGAATAAACTTCATCCATTATTTGGAGACAATCATGTGATTCTTCATCATCTACCTCTGGTAGGGGCAGCAAAGTCGCTGGATTGAGCATATTCACTACTCGTAGATGAATCCTGGGATTTTCACACAATAGGCCTTGGTATCTAGCCATCCTTGGGTTCGTTAGCCAATAACTACCCTTATATTCCATGAGTGTCAGAACAGCATGAGGTACATTCACATACATCGTCTGGCCGAAGGTAAATTTATCAGCTTCTTTGACAAGGCTTGCAGTGGCCGCTACTGCCCTTAGGCATGGAGGCCATCCTTTTGCTACTGAGTCCAATTGTTTAGACAAATAAGCTACTGGACGGTTCCAACTTCCTAATCTCTGGGTCAGGACTGCCGCTGCAATCCCATTCTGTTCATGTACATACAGCTGAAAGGGTTTTTTTCCGAATTAGGCAATCCAAGGGCTGGGGCCTCCATAAGTCGTTGTTTGATAACTAAAAAGGCTTGTTTCTGTTCAGGTCCCCATACAAATGGGTCCTTTTCTGCACCTCGAGTGCTTTCATGTAAGGGCTTGGCCAGACTGCTGAAATCAGGTATCCATAGTCTACAGAACCCTGCTGTTCCCAGGAATCCTCTAAGTTGTTTTCTTGTGGTAGGTTCCTTGATAAGGCAAATAGCTTCTTTCCTCTCCGGTCTCAATGCTCGTTGTTGGTGTGAGATGTCAAAGCCCAAATATTTGACCTTTTCTAAACATATCTGTGCCTTTTTCTGGGAAACTCGGTAGCCAGCTTCCCAGAGCAAGTGGAGCAGTTCCTCTGTCCCTTCTTTACAGGTATCAAAATCCTTTGCCGCTAGTATAAGATCATCCACATATTGCAGAACCACCTTTTCTCCCGGTATTGAGGGGTAACTTGTTAAATCCTTCGCCAAGGCAGTGCCAAATAAAGTTGGGGAATTTTTGAATCCCTGGGGCAATCTTGTCCAGGTTAGCTGGCCTTTTGTTCCTGTCAAAGGGTCTTCCCACTGGAAGGCAAATATAGGTTGGCTCTGTGGTGCCAGCCGGCAACAGAAGAATGCATCTTTCAAGTCCAATACAGTAAAAAATGTTGCTTCTGGTGGGATCAAACTCAGCAAGGTATATGGGTTTGGTACATTTGGGTGCAAGGTCTCGATAGCCTGGTTTATGAGCCTCAAGTCCTGTACTGGCCTATATTCATCTGTCCCAGGTTTTCGAACAGGCAAAAGGGGTGTGTTCCATTCTGATTGGCAGGGCTTAAGCAGACCATATTTTAATAGGCGGTCCAAATGTTTCTGGATGCCCTCTGCTGCTCCCCGGGGTAAGGGATATTGCTTTACAGATACAGGGGTAGCCATAGGTTTTAGGGTTACTACAATTGGAGCTATATTCTTAGCCATTCCTGGTGGGCTATTTTCGGCCCATACTCCTGGTGGCACCTGTAGAGTTCGGAGGAGCTTGTTTAATTCTGTATCCAATGTGGGTTGGACTTCCAAGGCTGACATTAGACGCCATGATTGTTCCTTAGGTACTGAGAGGGTAATTATTCCTGCTGCTTTTGATGGCAGTTTCATTTCTGGACCTCGAGGAGTGAAGGTGATTTGGGCCTGCAATTTGGACAGCATATCTCTGCCTAAGAGAGGTATTGGACACTCAGGTATATACAAAAACTGATGGGTTAAACGATGTCCCCCAATCTGGCATTCCAAAGGTTGGAGGAAAGACCTCTTAGCTGACTGTCCAGTGGCACTTTTAATGACTACACTTTTGGATGCCTTTTTCTGCAATAGTTCTGGGAGTACTGAGTATTCAGCCCCAGTATCAATCATAAAGTCTATTAAATGGCTCCCTAATTGAATCGTGACCGTGGGCTCCTGGAAGCCTAACTTTATGGAGTCCGGTCGTTCCTAGTCTTGGGTAAAATCCTCTTCTGCCAGTCCAATGAAATTGTCTCTATTCCGTCCTTGTCCAGGTCTCTGATATCTTCCATCTCGGATCATTCCCCGTCCCCGTCCCTGGTTTCTTGGGCCGGAGCCGGAGCCTGGGCCTGGGCCTGGGCCTGGGCGTACTTCTTCCAACCTCAAGGGTTCAGGACACTCCCGCTTCCAGTGACCCTCCTTCTTGCAATTCGCACATTGATTCCTTCCCAGTGGTGGATTCCTTCCTCGCCCTCTCCCTCCATTTAAGGGGCGGTAGTCTTGCTTCACTGCTGTGGCTAGCATTACCATCTTTTCCTTCTGCCACTTCTTCTTCTCTTGTTTCTCAGCCTCATCCCTATTCCGATAAACTTGGCATGCAATGGCCATAATTTGGCTTATCAGCATCCCTTCCCATCCTTCTGATTTCTGAATTTTCTTACGAATGTCAGAAGCGCACTGGGCCACAAATGTAGCAGTAATCATTCTGCTGTTTTCAGGGGCTTCAGGGTCAAAAGGAGTCCATATACGATAAGCTTCCTGCAGCCTCTCTAAAAAGTCTCCCGGACTCTCATTTGGTTTTTGTTCTACTTCTGAGACTTTAGACATATTAGTGGGCTTCTGGCATGCCCTGTGGATACCTTGCACAAGTGTCTGGCGGTAGGTGGTAAGTCTGGCCAGGTGAATTGCATTGTTTGGATCCCAATTAGGATCTTCCAAGGGAAAGTTGTCCTGAAGATGACGATCAATATTAAAAATATTTCCCACTCTGGCCTGCTCACGCAAATATATCTGTGCCTTTTCAATTATGTCTCTCCTTTCCTCAGTGGTGAAAAGAGTATTTAGGAGCTGGCGACAATCTGTCCAAGTAGGACTATGAGTATTTACTATTGAAGTCACCAAGTCCATCATAGCCTGAGGTTTTTCTGCGAAAGATGGGGTGTGTGTTTTCCAATTCATCAGATCCGTAGTCGTGAATGGAATATATTGCAGGGTCGAAGTTCGAGGTGGCCGTGGTCCGGGTTGCCCGTTAACCAGCACAGGCTCCTCAAGTGCATCAAATACTCTTCTAAGAGGGGCTACTACGTGACCTTTCTCTTCACTTTGCTCTAGGGGCCTCAAATCATAGGGGATGGTATTTGTCCCAAGGCGTTCTTTCAGCAGCTTTATACGCCTGGCTGTATTGCTTGCTGACCGATCAAGGTCTCCCTGTAACTTCTGTAATATTTCTCTAGGACTTGGATGTACAGGGGTTTGGGGTGGGCAATCAGTTGTTCCACTAAAGGAGACTGTAGATGGAGGTCTATTAGGAGTCACAGGTGGAATAACCACTTCTGCTTGGGCTTTATTATAGGACTCCAATGCCTCCTGAAGATATTTATCATAATCTATCAAGGAATCAAGCTCTGTGACTCCACCCCCATTATTCATTCCAGTTTCTTGCCTTGGGGTTACAACTGGTGGAGTGTTTGGATTAGTCTCCCCTCGGCGTGGCGCATAGGGTGGAGGTGAAAGCACCTCTTCCTCTGGCCCCTCAAAAATGGGTTTGAGTTTATTTGGCAAGATTCCTTTCCTAGCTTCGGCTTTTACAGCCAATAATTTGCATCGTTTGACTTTGCATTTCCTTATCCATGGAGGATTATTATTTAATGTGCTCAGCCAAGAATCTATATATGAAAATTGTTCTGGGCACCCTCCAGTTTCTTTGGCGATATCAGTCCAAAGTTTGCTTACTAAATTTATATCAAAGGTTCCCTGAGATGGCCATCCAGTATTTTGTTTTGGCCACTCTAATTCACATAATGTTCTCAAGCGCTCTGGCGTCATTTTGACTCCATATGCCCCTGAGAAGGCTTTCTTAAAATTATTTAACATACATTCAAGAGGTGTATTTCCCCCCTTTGAACCCCCAACTCCCATTGTATGGCCCTGTGAAGTATCCACTCAGTCACTCACACACTTGCTTCGTGAGGTTCCTTGCCCAGATGGAGTCGCCTCACTGGGAACCGAAGTACTACCCACTCCACACTCAGGTCAGCTACAGATTGTTCTGTACTTTCTCACACATACAATGCGCTAGATACTTCACCACAGTCTACCTCCCAATTTTTCCCTTTTCCTCCACCAGACCAACATCTGATGTACCCAACCACCTAGCGTACTCAGTTCCCCCTTACTGAGACGCAGAAGTTTGATCAAGACTTCTCTTCCTCCCAATTAATTGGAGGGCCAAAAACCCCTTTGTGCACTTACCCTTGGCTGGTTCCCTGTTTATTTCTCTGGTTCCCCCCGGTCCGTCGCCGCCAGTGAGCAGGGTATCAGACAGACGAGACTTCTGCGTTCCCCCTGGAAAAATGTACCAGTGCGCGCTGGGTAAGCAGTTTAGAGATCCTCTCTCTTGTACCCTGCCCAGTAGGGCGAAGGGGCTGCGTTCCAGCAGACCACTTATCCGAGTCACAGGGGCACCATAAAATGTAGCACCCTGCTTGTGGTTAACGCTTAGCTGGAATGAAATATTCAACGCAGCAATAGAGAAATTAAAATAGTAATTTATTTGTCAGACAAATAAATGAGAGGCACAGTGGTATATGGTTACCAAGCTCTGGCCTGGCCTCCTGCCATTCTGGCCAGCACTTATATTTCCTTAATCCAGCCCCCTTGCTCCTCCTTTGGCTGCCTCTGTCCAATCAGCCTGGTTTAAATTCCTATTGGCTGTTTGCTAGAACCAATCACAAAAGATACACCCATTTCCTTCTGTCCTTTTATGGGACACAAAAAGCTATATATTCTTCCATCTATAAATGACAAATAAGTAGTAATATATCTTACATGTGTCTCAACAAGGAATCTTAATTACCAGCTCACCTCTTGCCCTCCTTGCCCTATTGCCTTCCAAAACAGATGGTTAATCTTAAATTTTTATCTTCAAGGATCTTGAGTTCACATCAACATTGAAAGATCTCCTTCATTTGAAGGTTTCTAAACAAAAAGGCCTGACAACTATATATCAGGAGTGCTCGATGGCGTCTCCTGTCTGGCAGGAGGCTGGGCTCATTTGCCCCTCTGGTCTCCTACTGCAATATGACTCTATGAAATAAGAATTTAACATTTCTTTCTTTCTAGATCCTTTGCATAATTACATTTAAGCCAATATATTTCATACATTAATAACCTTTTAAAAGGAAAAGAAATCTTAAAAGGATCTCAGTTTAAGAGAGAAACAGCTTTAGAAAAGACTTCCCAAAAATGCTCTCTTTCTGCCAGCCAGACCAGTTGCTTTTCAATTTGCTCTTGACCTTTCAACCTTAGGAAAATATGGCTCAAGTTTTAATGGGAGGCACATGGTGTTATTTTACTATTTACCCACTCCTAATTATGTTTTCTCAGCCTTTTTTTATCTTCTGTAATATGTAGGGTCAGTGTCCTCGCTCTCAGCCTGTAATTCCCTTTTTACGACTTTGAGAATTGTTTTCTGCTATAAATCAGGGGGCCCCCTTGTCTAGGAGGAAAAACATCTTGCCAAGGTTTTTTAGTCTTCTGCCTGGCATGAAACATTTGAAAATCTTTAAGCTCATTTTAATATACAGGTCCTGATCGAAATATATAAGCTCTGATAAAAATGCAGGCTTATGATTAGATGCCTCAAAAGAACTGATGTAGTCTCCTTTCACCCAACTTTTAAGGTATGAAAATTGCATTGGGATTTAGTGTTTGCTTGTTTGTACAGTCAATAATAAGAGGGAAGCCAAGAGAATGGCCCAGCAGTTCAGACACTTGAGGCTTCATAAACTTGTGCTAATCCCCAGCATGGTTCAGAATTACTACACACTGGAAATGAACTACGAAATGAACAGAATCAATAAATGTAAAGTACTACAGTCACTTTGTTCTCTGCCCGGGACCTTCATTTTCCTCATTTGTTTTCCAACTGTGCTTTACTTTTTTAGAATCATTTATGAGTATACCACGTAGTATATTAATATGTTGTTTGGAATTTATTTTGAGCAAATTAAACCTCAGAGCCTTTGTCGGAGAGCTAGAGGACCAATGCACATAACAAAAGAGAATAAAAGGAGGTTGCTTACATTTGTATTCAAACAGAAATGAGAACTAGAGATATTTTGGTAGCTTATGGGTCTTCCTTGGATGCTTACTTTGAGACATCAGCATTTTAGGTGGACTGCAGCTCAGTCCCAATGAACATTTGAAGGGAATGACTGAATTTCCCTATCTAGTCCATTTGTTTTGTGACAGCAGATACAGTGGTAGCTCGGGTTAAGAACTTAATTCGTTCTGGATGTCCGTTCTTAACCTGAAACTGTTCTCCACCTGAGGTACCACTTTAGCCAGTGGGGCCACCACACAATTTCTGTTCTCATCCTGAAGCAAAGTTCTTAACACAAGGTACTATTTCTGGGTTAGTGGCATCTGTAACCTGAAGAGTCTGTAACCTGACGTGTCTGTAACCCGAGGTACCACTGTACATATCTACACATGAGCAAGCGTAAGGTGACACCTGAATAACACCTACAACTGAATGTGATTCTACACTGTTAGTGTGACATAGCTTTCCTCTCTCACTGAGACTCACACCCTTGAGGATTTCCCCAATATGGAGCAATAGGGAAGTGGGTTTGCCAACGTGGTTGTCTGAATCTAACAAGGAAGCTAAGGAGGCGAAGAAACTTAACATGGAATCTAAATGGCCAAAATACTTTGAAATTTTAGAACAAGAAAGTGGTAAATTTAAACTACAGAGCTATGAGAAAATAAAGTCTAAAGTACGAGATTGGCTCCATTATTATCAAATAATGGAGACTTTTAAACAAGACAGGAAAATTGGTTTCCAGGTGGAGAAATCGAAACTAGAGACAGAATTGTTAGAACCCAATACTAAGAATTTATCAAGAATGTATAACCTATTGCTGAAGTGGAATACAATAGATGCAACTGTAAAGCCAGCTATGATCAAATGGGCTCAGGACATAGGTCATGACATTATGTTTGCGGACTGGGAACAGTTATGGACCACCGGTATTAAATTTACGGCATGTAATGCCTTAAAAGAAAATATTATGAAAATGATTTACAGGTGGTACATGACCCCAGTCAAGCTTGCGAAGATTTACCATTTGCCCAATAATAAATGTTAGAAATGTAATGAAGCTGAAGGTACCTTCTTTCACCTTTGGTGGACCTGCCCAAGGATTAAGGCCTTCTGGGAAATGATTTATAATGAAATTAAGAAGGTACTTAAATGTACTTTTCACAAGAAACCGGAGGCATTTCTCCTGGGCATGGTCGGCCAATTGGTTTTAAGGAGGGATAAGACTTTCTTTATGTACGCCACTACAGCAGCAAGGATTCTTCTAGCAAAGTATTGGAAGACACAAGAACTACCCACACTGGAAGAATGGCAGACGAAAGTGATTGACTTTATGGGACTGGCAGAAATGACCGGCAGAATCTGCGACCAAGAGAAAGAGACAGTGGAGGAAGATTGGAAGAAATTTAAAGTATATCTTAAGAACTGTTGTAAAATTGAGGAGTGATAAAATGTCAAGGGGAAGGAAGATGTAGAATTGCAGCTAAAACTGTTTGATGATTTAAGGTGAAACTGAGAATGACAATGAGTTTAAATTTAATTCGTAAAAAGGGTTGTTGAAAAACTGTAAAATAAGGATGCAAAAAGGGTGAGGTATGGGGAAGTCCGAGAAAAGAGGCGTATGAAAATGAGTTTAAGAAATAATATTTTTGTGTTTGTTTGTATTTGTTGATGTTTGTATGTTGTTGTTGTTTTGTGTTAAAAATTGGAAAATTAATAAAAAATTATATATAAAAAAATGAATCTAACAAGGAAGCTATTCACAAGAAAGCAGCACCTGAACACAAGTTTTCTTGCATCAGACAGACAGGATATAGATTTGCATCTGGGTGCACTGTGATGTACATTTGGATGTGAAACACTCTACATTATGTGGATGAGACAAACATTTCTGTTGCTATTGCAATACAGAGAGGAGCATGAGATGCCGTTGCATTCTTCTGTCCAACTCCATCTAAACCAGGGCTTCAGGGTCTAACTGATTTCCCTATTTGGGATCAGGAAGGGATTTCCCCCTATTTTCCTTCAGTCTTTCCTTCCTTGGTGATGCTTCCCATAGAGATAGGGAAGCATCATGTTCTCACAACAGGCTTTTAAAAGGACCGAATGCCATGGGATATGAGCCCACTCCATAACATCATTATCATCGTCATCAAAATCTGTATAGCACCCTTCATCCAAAGATCACAGGGTGGTTCGCAACATAATCATATAATCAGAGAGTTAGAAGGAACATCAAAGATCCATTAACAGGACTTCTTCTCAGGTGTGTATAGGAGGTCATGGGCTGAATCTAAAGGCAGTGCAGGCCACAAATTGATGGAAATTACATCCTTCCCCTCCTCCTGCAGGAGCTTCTGCTGGATCTTAGCAAACAGAAGAAGGCCTTCAATTTGTGGAAGGGCAGCTGTGGATCCTATCTGTAGCTTTGAGAAAAACTTTTAAGAATTAATTAAAAGAGGCAAGATTAAGCTCATGATAGGAAAATGAAAAATAAAAGCAACACCAATATAAATGGCCAAGAGGCATCTGTGAGATTTGAATACTCAGTTATTATTATATTCCATAAACATAAGTGGTAACTAGCTGCATCTCTGAAGTATCACAGCAGAGGCACACTCTGAAGTTACAGATAGCTATGGTTCTGCTCAATCAGTTCGATAATACAGTAGTACCTCGGGTTAAGAACTTAATTCTTTCTGGAGGTCCATTCTTAACCTGAAACTGTTCTTAACCTGAGGTACCACTTTAGCTAATGTGGCCTCCCACTGCCGCTGCGCTGCCACCATGCGATTTCTGTTCTCATCCTGAAGCAAAGTTCTTAACCCGAGGTACTATTTCTGCATTAGTGGAGTCTGTAACCTGAAGCGTTTGTAACCTTAAGCGTCTGTAACCCGATGTACCACTGTATTTGAAAAATTCAAAATCAAATGAATTTTATCTTTTTGAGATACTGTTCCCTTACATTTGACTGCTGGAGGGCAGCAGTATTGCTCAAAGTAAAATGTTGTTCTTCTGCTTCTGAAGCTGAGAGTTTTGGAGTCTCAGTATAAAATATTTGAGTAGGTTGCCATTAGCAACAGTATCTCCCTGGTCATCACAAACAGAGATAGGAAGGCATCCTAACTATGATAGCATCATAATATATCACATAACTTCCAGGTTTCTGATCTCACCATGTAGTTAAATGGTATCTTGTTAGCAATTATTGGCCTCCGAAGGGGTTATTCCTTTTGTCCCTCAGAATAGATTCCTTCAGGCAAACTTGAAGATTGACATCCTCTTTGGCAGCAATGAAATTCCGATTTGGATATTTTGCCAAAGGCTGACAGTGCAATTGGGCTGAGTTGTCAAGCTATCCAGAGCACTTTACCAGTTTCTGGAAAGCACAGGAGGGGAGAGGGCTTTTGTGTTTGGGTCCTGCTTGCAGGTTTCCCAAAGGCATCTGGTTGGCCACTGTGAGAATAGGATGCTGGACTAGACGTCCCACTGGACTGATCCAGCAGGCTCTTCTTATGCTCTTATCCCTGGCCTCCAGCTGCAAGTCAGATCTGCCTCTCTACCTGTAGACTGAGCTGTGAAGGTTCTAGCTGAGGAAGAGAGTGCTGGATAGCACACGGTCTGCTGCAGAGCTGCTGCATACAAGATGCTTTCCTACACTGGTATTGCTGCACAAAAGAAGAAGCGGAGGAGTTTGGATTTGATATCCCGCTTTATCATTACCCTAAGGAGTCTCAAAGCGGCTAACAATCTCCTTTCCCTTCCTACCCCACAACAAACACTCTGTGGGGTGAGGGGCTGAGAGACTTCAGAGAAGTGTGACGGGCCCAAGGTCACCCAGCAGCTGCATGTGGAGGAGCGGGGAAGCAAACCCGGTTCACCAGATTACGAGTCTACCGCTCCTAACCGCTACACCACACTGGCCAAATATGCACACTAAAAACCATAATGTGTGCCAAACTCTCAGTTGTCTGTCTTGTGGGAAGTTATAATCGTGATTGTCTGCTAGGAGAGCAAGGGAGGCAGTTTGTTTGTTTGTTTGTTTGTTTGTTTGTTTGTTTGTTTGTACCATGGCCACTGCTGCTGGTCTCCTCCCTGGGGCAGCTGGTAATGGTTGCAGGAGAGCAGGTGAGGAGGAGGAGAGGCTGTCACCGCCGAGGCCTAGCCCCATGTGACGTGCCAGCTCTGAGGGGCAGGCAGAGGGCAGGGCTGCCCTGGACAGGAAGAAAGGTGGAGCAGAGCAGAACACAAAGGGTCTTTACACACACACACACACATATGTGTGTGTGTGTGTGTGTGTGTGTGTGTGTGTGTGTGTAATGTTTTGTGCATCCATGTCTACTCTTTCTGCTTTCCAAATTTTATTTCTTGACATGTGTTTTTCTTTTTGTAAATCTACCACAGAATAAAATAAATAAAACAGGCATTCTTTTCTCAGAGCGGTGAAGGACGTGTATGCTGTGTCCCATTGCTGTAGTGGTCCCTTCTTCTGATAGGAAATGCTTTGCGGGAAACAACCAAAAAATGGAGCAGGGGTGTCGAGGAGGGTCAGATGGGGGTGGGAGGGAACAATGTACCTATTTTTATCTAAAGAATGTTGGAGGGTGTGGTAACGTCCATGATATAAAGCCCAAAGCAGACCCATACAATATGTGCAATACGTCTAAAAAATAGAGCTATAACATTCTGAAACAGTCCCTCTAGAAAACACTGATAAACTCAAGAAAAGTTGGGTATGCATTTGAAGAACAGTGTCTCTTTTCTTTCCATTCCTCAGTTGTGGAGTAAACACTCTTACCAGAATAATGAATGAATCCCACTCTTGTGATCTTGGGATTTTTCCTTCCTTCTCCTGGGCTTCAGGAACTGCCATAGTGTGATGTACTCAACTGAATTTCCCCTGGGTTGCCATTGACAGATGAACGTTACTTATGCTCAAAGGCAGACATTGCAATAATTTGGAGTTAGGGAAGGGATTCCCCCCCCCCCCCCGGGCAGATTACCTTCCCATGCACTGTGTGACTTGGGCTGGTTGCCATGGAAGTGTGTTCTGCAGTGACATTTCATGCTCTGGATTATGTGGGTTGATCTGACAGGTTAGTGGATAGATGACATTGCCATGAGATGGGGTTGAATTATGTGGTCCATTAGTCCTCCCAACTCTACTTTGTCATGAGGTTAGAAAGAGAAAAAAACAACCATAAAACCCAAGACAGGCTCCAACACACATAAGAATGGATCAAGACCACAGAACATCACAAACCAAAGCAACAAGGATTTACCACTCAAATGTCTGCAAAACAGGTGCACACACAACTTTTGTTTAAGGAAGAAAAATACAGCCTTCAGTGTTAGCAGACACAGAGAGACAGTGGGAGACAGAATTTCTTTCAAGCTCCAGATACTATAATCAGATGGACCCTGAAGGTGAAGCAGAACTCATAAATGAGTGTCTTCAAGAGAAAATGTTATTGGGTGCGCACAAGGTCACCACCTTGCTGAATAACCTTTCAGTAACCACAGAAGTGCCTAGTACTCAAAAAGTTGGGGAAAACACAGCTTCTGCAGTTGTGATAAACTCTCGTTGAATTTTTATCCTTTCAATTGATTTACCCCAGTTCCCACTAGCATGATTCAATATTTGTTAGAAATGTCAGGACTTCTTTAGTGAAGTACTAAATTGCTTTATATGAGGCTAAGGAGGGGTGTAGGGAAGGTTACATTTTGCTTCGCTTTTTAACCTTTCGATTGCAGTCTTAAAAAAAATAAAAATAAAAAAGGTGAAATTGTCTACCAACAAAGCTTTTGCTGACATTCTGGAAGTTAAGGCACAATGGGATTCCAACAACTTACTTTCGATAGCCTGTTAGGATGATATGAAGCTGCTCCAGAGCACTGGCTCATCTCACTCAGTATTACCTCTACAGCTCTGATTCTCTTTTATATCTGCAAATGTGGCAGTGGGCATGCTGGACCATTGCCTTGCCTCGGAAATGGACTGGATAAGAGCTCAGTCCAGATAAGACTGAGGCCCTGTTAGCTGGTGGTTCCATGGGTGTTCTTGGTGGTGTTACACTCCCTCTGAAAGAGCAGGTCCAGGATCCTTTGCTGTCGCTTGAGGCTCAGGTGGCCTCAGTGGCAAGACCATCAGCTTCAGCTGGTGACCCACTATCTGGACAGGGATAGCCTAATTTCTGCTGTCTATGCTCTGGTAACCTCAAGGTTAGATTACTGCCTCTGAGACTTCAGCTGGTGCAGAATTCGGCAACCAGGTTGGCCTTACAATCACCTGTTCTTTTAATACCTGAGTGGGTTCATCCGAAGTCTCCTCCTTTAGTCTTACTGATAATGGAACTTCCATGTAAGAGAGAAAGAATGGCATTTTCTAATCCCTTTTGTAAATTGAATAAGCTACATTTAACCACTGTTTCTGCCACATGACAAATAAATTCAGAAGCAACATACTGGGGATTAAAACATAACTTTTTTCCCCTTTTTCAAATTCCCATTGTCGTTCTTTGCTTCTTGCAAAAGTGGATGTGGTACCTAGCAGGTTTTCAAGGTCATTCGTGAAATAACAGAACTCCGAAATGTGCTATTTGTGACAGTCTGTGGCTTTCATCTTTTTTTATTCTGATTTCTGGTTGACCCTTTGACAGAATGACAAAAATCTATCCACCCAGAACAGCGATATTAAAACTATTAAAGGCATCGTTATGGGAGGCCATTAAATATTCATTGGAGCTGAATTTAAACGAAGCCAACTACACATTTGTTTTGCCAGTCAGAGTGACTCTGCCTGCATTTCCAGTCATTTGATCAAATTTGGGTTTTTCCATCTCACATTAGCAGAATTTTAAATCCCTGCAAGGGATGTGTTTTTTTCTCCCTCTGAGTCTGATGGAGGGATAGACCAACATACTTCTACAGTAATCAGTATTCTATGCTTATAATACTGGGAACTCTGTACAGATGTTTCTTGTATTTATCACTGCAAAGTGCCTGAAATTTGAGTTAATGTCTATTAGAATCTTTCCCGAGAGGAAACTGAAATTGCCCTTAACCAATTTCCTCACAAAGAAATGCTTCATTCAGATATATTAATGACAGCACCATATTAATTTTGCACAGGAATAATTAAATACTTTTTTAAAAGTGTCACTACATATGCTCATGAGATACTCCCACCAATTCTACTTTCAGAGTTTTCATTTTTAAAATGGTCACTGGGAAAGATTTTGAAAGAGGGATTTATTACCTGTATTTATTTATCCCTTCTACAGAAGAAAAACTGAAGGTGGCATTGATGGAATACCTCATTTTATCCTTACAATGATTGGTCCAGGATCACCCAGAAAGCTTCACGGCTGAGGAGGGTTTAAAACCTATATCTTCTCTTGGTGCAGATCAGTTTTCTATCTATGTTGCCAAATGAATTCATGGATTAAGCATGAATGATTTGCCCCCTCTTTCCATTTCCTGCCCCAAAGTAGCAGTCTGACTTTATTCCAAACTCCAAAGTTCTTGGAAGTGTTGAGCAATGGTGCATTATAAACAGGACTTAACCATTTGAAATGTTTCCAGCAGCCCATTAAAGATATATGATAGAGCACTTTCCTCATTTTCTAAATGCACCAGGGATATTCAGAGCTTTGTCTTTTGGCACGTTGGCCATGCATTTCAAATCTTCTAGTCGGGAAGGTGGATGAGTAGAAATGATGGATGGTGGGTGTCTGACGGATATTTCCCATCCAAAAAATGGTGCCCAATGTAATTAAAGTTTCCTTCCAGTAGCCATTATTTCCTCTCCAGTGCTCACTGGCTTCGATTTCTTGACCTATGACTATTTCCCCCAATATACAATGGGTACTATTTATCAAAAAAAAAGGGGGGGGCATTTTCACATTTTTAAAAAGGAACTCAAGAATGTAAGCGCATAGCCTAAAGCAAATGGCATTTGGTCCTGATCTGTTTTGGCAGGTCTAGGCCTCTTTATAAACAAGGGCTTCTGTTGCAGAGAATTTAAACCTTTTGACATTTCTCCTTCTGTTTGCCCATCTGTTGCTAAACATTATTTTATCTGTCACGTTTCTACACCGATCTTCCAGTAAGGAGCATGTACCAGGCTCTCTCATTCCCACCACAATGCCCTGGAGATATGTTAGGCTGAAAGTGACATGTCCAAGGCAGACAATGTAATTGAATAGTTTAGTCACTAGGTGGCACTGGACTTAATTGTACCTATTCTGTTCTTGTTTAAGAAAGAGAGACAATGAAGGTCTTTACTAGCTTCCTGTCTAGTGGCTTCTTTAGGCCTTCCATGACGGTGGGCTTCATGGCGGAGAAAGAATTTGAATTTGAGGATTATACATTCAGACTTTCTAGCCCAGTGGTGGGAACCTCTGACTCACAGGCCTGTCCAAGCTCTCCATTTGATTTGTGGTGTGGCTTGGTGCAAATCACAGCCACCCGTCCAGTACGTGATCATCTATATTCTATAAAGCCTTCATCTAAGAAAAAATATAACAACAAACAAACATTAATAAATACAAGTCACTGATTTAAATCACATTAAAAGCCAAATGATATATTTAAGGTGGACAAAAAGAAAAGTTTTGTACTGAAATCTTTAAATTTGAAAAAGAGCTACTAGAGAATAAAACAAAATTTCTTTCCAAAACGTATAAATTAATACTAGAATGGTATACAAAGGTCAAATCAGTAATGATACACCCAGTGAGAGACTATGGCTATAATATACAGCTTAGGAGAAGTTATGGAATTGGGATTTAAAGTTAACGGCATGTTATACGTTGAAAGAAAATTATATGAAAATGATGTACCGATGGTATTTAACGCCTAGTCAAATAGCAAAAATGTATAAAATATGCTCAAATGTATGCTGGAAATGTAAGGAAAAAGAAGGCACCTTTTATCATATGCAGTGGAATTGTAAGGTAGTAAAAGGATTTTGGGAAATGATATATAATGAGTTGGGAAAAAATGTTTAAAATAATCTTTGTTAAAAAGCCTGAAGCCTTCCTTTTAGGAATTCTAGGTGCCGAGATCCCAAAGGAGCAGTATGCGACCACAGCTGCATGGATGTTACTGACCCAGAGATGGAAATAAGAGAAAGTTTCTACCAGAGAAGAATGGCAGATAAAGTTAATGGACTATGCTGAAATAGCTAAAATGACAGGAAGAGTCAGAAATCAGGAAGACCAAAATTTTAATAAGGAATGGGGAAAATTTATAACTTATCTTAAAGATCATTGTAAACAGTTAAATCATTAGTAGGTATGGAATATCACTTGTAGTTTAAGGTTGAATTCTAGACGTAATGGAAGAGGTGAAGAATTTGGATTATCATAAAAGATGTGGGAAATGATTAATAATAGGACCTACAAAGGGAAGGATGGAAGTCCAGGAGATTCCTTGGAATCTTGTTTATTTATGTTTGGTATATCTCTGTAAAATTTTAATGTGAAAAACCAATTAAAAAATTAAAAAAGTAATAAATAATAATAAATCACATGAAAAGACTGCTAGAATATGTGTGTCTTGACACTGATGTTTTAAAGCAGTTTTGTGCTTTTACTGTGTTGTTTTAATTGTACAACATACTTATTTTAATTGTGATGTTTTTGTAACCCACCCTGGGCCCCTTTGGTGAATGGTGGACTATAAGTGCAATAGGTGGGTAGGTAGGAAATCTGTGTGAGGGCAGACTTCCTTGAAGATGGGGATTCAATAACAGTACAGAAGTAGCAACGAGGGATTATGCAAAAGAGCTTCATGGTGACCTTTTGCATTGAGGTCCTAGGCTGAGGCTTCAGGAGGTACTAAGCAACCTAACATTTGTGTCTTTCAAGGAAGTGGGGGGATGCTGGCAGCAAAGTAAAAGTACAAAGAAAAGAATTCGTCCTGGCCCACCTGTTTCTGTCTATAAAAATGGAGCAGACATCTTTTTATCATCCATTTCTCAAGCACATTTCAAATCAAAAGATGGATCAACCTTTGTGTTCACAGCTGAGCTGTTTTTGGTGTATTTGTTTTACAGCCAGAAAGAATGCATTCTTGACTTGTATCATGTGGGGCACACAGCTGGGTAGGAATCGGGAGGCAACAATGCAACTCACTCACCAAACAGAAAGCTCCTGGATGCTTACAGAAAGATGTAGGTGACAAGTATTAATAGCTCAGCAGGTCCTATCAGCCTTGTTTATTCTTAGTTGTATGCCTAGCAGGCCCATGAGAAGGAGTGGAGAGAAGAAGACTGCCTAGATTTCCAAGCAGAGATCCTGGAAAACTGCTGCCAGTCACAATACTGAGCTAGAAGAGCTATTGGACTGCCACAGGATTCTGATTCTGGCTAGAATGATCTTTTAAAGCAGTGTTTCCCAACCTTGTGCCTCCAGATGTTTTTGGCCTACAACTCCCATCATCCCTAGCTAGCAAGACCAGTGGTCAGGGATGATGGGAGTTGTAGGCCAAAAACATCTGGAGGCACAAGGTTGGGAAACACTGTTTTAAAGAACAACTTGCTTTCGTCACTTCAGTTGTGTCACAGGCAGTACACTTGGGGAGTGAATGAAATAACTGGGACACACCAAAAGTGCTTAAACCTACCCTGATAGCTTTCTCCATCCAGTTTCTCCTGCTGCTCTGGGAGGGCTTCCTCACAAGTTTTAGGTGAATGTGATCAACATTCCTTCCTCTGTAATTAAGCAATTAAATGTCTTCAGCAATGGTGCTGTCTGCCTGCTGCTGAAGCCTTACACTTGCCTCTACACTTTGTGTTCTAACTTTCTTCAGAAATGGCTTGTTTCTTACAAGGTCCTTACAAGTACAGTATTTCCAGGTGCTCCAAAGTCTGGCCACATAACAGTGCGTCATTTTGTTTTTGTATAATCAAAAGGGGGGAAATGGGAAGGGGAGTTGCACTGCTTGTCACTAAGTGTGTCCCAGGGAATATACAACAGTTGCCTATGACACTTGACCAACAATCCACCCAGCAAGCAAATGAAAGGAATGTGCTATAGAGATAGAGAGAAGGCATTTCATCTCCCCAGGGACAAATAATCATCACTTCTTTACCTTCTGTTAAATCATGAAGACTACAAAAGGGATGTAAAAGCCAATTAACAGCCAAGCAGCACCATTTTCCATGTCTGGAATTCAGCCTATCAAATTTGGTTTGGAGGGAATAGAAAACTAAATGATGATGCTTTGGAATCAGTTCCATGGAAGGGATCACTCACTAGTGATGGGCGGGGTATAAATAAATTATTATTATTATTATTATTATTATTATTATTATTATTATTATTATTAAATAACATCCTGAGATGTTCAGAAGGGCTACTCTTTTCAGCTGCGGTTGGCACTGAAGTTAAAGCTAAAAGCAAGAAATTATGCAGAAACCTGAATGGCTAACTTATTGTACTTTCAAAAGCTACAAGGCTATAGAGAACTGCTAAAAAAAGCAGTGAAATTCCACTGAAAAATGTCTCATTAGCATCACACAGACTTGGGCTAGTACAGGCTTCAGTTGGTCTCTGTAAACTAAAGAATTACCAGGTGGGAATGAGTCAAATAAAAGTGGTACTTGTTGGAATATCTGAGTATTGGATTTTGGCCTCTGTGCAAAACTAAATAGCTGTACTTAATCATGGACTTCATATATGTCAGAACTCAATATATTCTTATAATCAGTAAAGTCAGCTTTTTATTAAGGCTTTGTTTATAGCTTATAAAGTGTTCATAGGCTACTAAAATATTACAGACATGAGCAGTAAGTGCTGTGGCTAATTATGAGAACATCTGGAAGTAAAAGCATTAGTAGATATTTGCATCGTGTATAAGCCACATTTCTGTACCATATTATTGTCTTGTGGAAGTACAAGGGGAGCTGATTAAGCACTAAAACTAGCCATTAGTCAACCATCAACACCATATAAATGAAAATGCATTATAAAGCTGGGTTATTAATGTACGTAAACAAATAAAGTTGTGGAATTAAAAGCAGCCCAAGGTCTCTTTTCATATCTCATTATTTGTTTATTCACTTGTACATGTTTTATTGTTTGGGGAGATTATATGGAGCCTAGGTATCTTTTCTATACCAACTCTCCTGTTAAGTCTAGTGGTGTAGTCTGCTGGAAAAAAATAGCCAATTATCCATCTTTTAAAGCTATCATCAAAGTCATTAAGTCTAAAACAGTTCCTTTTTAAAATTAAAACCAATATTCTGATTAATTCTGAATTCAGTATCTAATTCCATACTCCTCTGAGGCTGTGGGGAATGACAGAATAAAAACAATGCTTAGAACACCTGCTCTTGTCTCTAGCAGGCATTTCAGACATTTGGAGGTCTTCAGAATAGCTATGCTTGACATTCCCCAATTACAAAAGGCCAGGGCATTAGATGTGAGATAACCAGCAAGATAGCTATGTGCTTAGTTATTAAAAAGACACCTGTGTGAAAGAAGTAGTATTTGGGGCATCACCCAGTTAAGCTCTTGCAGCTATGAGCAAATGGGAATCTGCAGAAAACCTGAATTGCCATTTGTTCTGATTCAGTGTTAAAGAGCGATTTTTCATGGGAAAAGCACCAGGGCCAGACACAGTGTTTTGTAGCTTTAAAGCACTAATCTGTGCCTAGAAAGTGTGGGGTGAAAGGTAAGTGTGTATGAGCCCTTAGACATTTTCTAATTATGCAGCTCATAACCTTGAAATTGTAAGGAATCCTTCCAGCTTCCATTGTTGATGGAACCTATTTAGAATTTTAGTAGGGTTATTAAGTTCCACATTGATTTGATGAGTCTGGTTTTTGACTGATAATACTTGAAGAAGAAGAAGAGTTTGGATTTGATATCCCGCTTTATCACTACCCGAAGGAGTCTCAAAGCGGCTAACATTCTCCTTTCCCTTCCTCCCCCACAACAAACACTCTGTGGGGTGAGGGGCTGAGAGACTTCAGAGAAGTGTGACGGGCCCAAGGTCACCCAGCAGCTGCATGTGGAGGAGCGGGGAAGCAAACCCGGTTCACCAGATTACAAGTCTACCGCTCTTAACCACTACACTTGAGGCTAGGATACTTGAGGCTAGAACTTGGAGATCACAATCTAAACCAAGAAATCAGGAAGACATCAAGGCTAGAGGTGTCCATGCAATAATGTGTTCTACTCCTGATTACATCAATATGTGGTTAGATCATTGTTATTCAAGTATAAGACTACATGGAGTCATAAATCTAATCAGTTCTTTGTGTGCTATTTTCTCCATGAAAAGGAAAGACAAGAAGTATCTGATCCTAACAACAAAATCTTCATTGGAGGTGCTGATTAAATGCAATTCTGGTATATTAACAAAACAAGAATGTGGCGAAGTTGCTGATCAAAGACATTTCTCTTTGAATTCTTTGCCCTGTGCTCTTTCTCCTTGTAATTCCAAAAGCATCTATTTCTCCAGATGCTTTTTCTATTTACAGTGTCTCACTTAGTTCATTCATTCATTCATTGTTTATCAATTGCTCAAGGCTCCATTCCCAGTTGTGGTGAATTTTTCACACTTCAGTGCAGTGTGTATCTTAGGGAGTCTCACTGGAGTTACACATTAGTTTAGCAATTTTGCTCTGTGTACTTTGCCTCATGAGCAATGCTGTCTTCTTACTATGAGTTTGTCCTGATTTTCCTTCTGCAGAGAATTTGAAAGGAGAGCTATACTGATTAATATTAAAGGGGAAACTCCTGTGGAATGCTGTTTCTTTTAATGTCTTTGTAATGTGTGTGCATTTAAGGATACTCGGGCTGTGTACACACTTACCCATCACAAAGCCACAATTCCCAGCAGCCCTTAACAAACTACAGTACCCAGAATTCTTTGAGGAAAAGAATGTACTTAAAATGTGCTTTAGAGGTATAATGTATACAGAGCCACTGGTGGTGCATATGCTAGCAGGGGCCCCAGACTCGATTCGACTCTTCTCTTCTCTTCTTATGAAAACTAAGCCAAGCAGCCATTTCTGAAGAAAGTTAGAAAACAAAATGTTGAGGCAGGTGTAAGACTTCAGCAGCAGGCAGACAGCACCATTGCTGAAGACATTTAATTGCTTAATTACAGAGGAAGGAATGTTGATCACATCCACCTAAGACTTGTGAGGAAGCCCTCCCAGAGCAGTAGGAGAAACTGGATGGAGAAAGCTATCAGGGTAGGTTTAAGCACTTTTGGTGTGTCCCAGTTATTTCATTCACCCCCCAAGTGTACTGCCTGTGACACAACTGAAGTGAAGAAAGCAAGTTGTTCTTTAAAAGATCATTCTAGCCATGTGGCTCTATAGCTTGGGGAAATGCTTTCCCCATTCAATGTCACACGCCATGGATTATTAATACAGATAACCAATTTACCAAGTGGGTCCGATTTGATAAGACTCCCAGCCTTCAGTGTACTTTATAATGAAAGGTGAAGAGTGGGATAAAACGCAGCACATTTTCATGACCCACGGCAATCATGTGAATCTATAGTAAGCCCTTAACTGCTTTAGTTGTATGTTAGTTGTCTGAACTGGCCCATCATCAGTATCAAAACTGGGGGCAAAGGAGCAGAGGGGCTCTGGATTGTAACGGGAGGAAAGTGGATCAATTCAAGATAAAATAAAAATAATGACAAAGAACTGGGGAAGGAGGTGAACTGCAAAAGTCAATTATGATGGGATTTTACAGAAAGGAGGAGCCAACTGCATACCAGGAAGCTCCAACGGAAGGTGCTTTTCCAGCATTATAAAGAATATTTAGGTAGCTTCCTTCCTCAGTTACTTTGCTGTTTGTGAACTTAATGTCATCTCTATGCACCTCTCCTGCAAGAGTGATTTCTACTTTGATGCATCCCACGCCTTTCTATTTCAGAGCAGTGTTCTTCCTTCAGGGCACTGGACCTGTGTGATGCCTAACACATTACAAAAATAGATAGGCACTGGCACTGTTTCCCTCATTCACCCATACCCACTTCCTTTTTATTCTTCCTTGCCATAAGTGTGCATGCATGAAGTATAAAATTTTTGCACATCGGTGGTCCAGAGGTACAGGTACTTAGTGCTTCTTCAGGGTTGACAGAGAAAGGTGAACACACAAGTGCAGCACAGAGAGCAACAGTGGCGGAAAAGGCTAATATACAAAAGACTAAAACCAATCAGCAAAAAGGCCCTCATGCATTTATCGAGAGCATATAAAATTGCCAGCAGCAATCAGTCAGCTCACAAAAGCATTTTTATACAGAGACAAGGGATACAATCACCCTAGGGCAGTTAAAGCACTGCAAAAGGTTTATAGCGCTTTAACACCAGTAAGCATTCACACTTACTGGGGTTTTTTTTAAGCACTCAAAAGCCATTTAAAGCACTTACCCTGAGCTACCTCCTGGCATGGTGTAACTCAAAGTGCTTTAATACAAAAATTCTATACATGCTTTCATGCCACTCTTCCCAGCAATAGAGGGAAAGCCTCATCTGAATCCTGTGTTTACCTCTGGGTACCATGCATCAAGAAAAATGCTGTTAAAATGAAAAGGATTCAGGAGGATAAAGAGTCTAGAAAGGGTTTACAAGGGGAGGACTGGTGGGGTTGAATGCATTTAGCCTTTAAAAAAGCTCACGAGAAGACTGTTTTCATATATTTAAAAGGATGTTGGGAAGAAAATGGGCAATTATTTGCTTTATGTACTGAGGCTGGGATTAAATTATTGGAAAATGAATGTAGGTTGGCACTGTGTGTTATAAAAATTCTATAACAGCTCCCAATGATTTTTTTAAAATGTTTTGGAAGACTTGGGTGTCTCCTTTTTTGGTGGGTTTCCAGACAGCCATCTGCATGATATGTGTTAGCTTTAAAACATGGATGACTAACTCCTGGTCTTGGAGCATGATCTGATTCCACAAGCACATTTTACTGGCCAACCATTCCACCTTAAGGACCAGACATGGGATTGTTATGTGTCACATGTCTGTTTACATTCCAGCACAGTATGCTGGGAACTTCCGTTTGTGTATAGCTTTTGCTTTTCTCTGTCTCTCTGAGAAGAAGAAAGAGAGACGACATGTTTTCTTTGTCCTGATTTATGCTTAATAAATCTTTAGCTGTTAGTATGTTTCCACAAGCCTCACGCCTGTTCTGTTTGCGCAGTATACTCTGCTAATATAGCATGCTCAGGTTTTTGAAGTCTGAGTCGCTGATTTACATCGCACCAGAGATCGGAGGATCGTCACGGCTGGAAGGGCATGATCCAGCTGGGGGCTAGACAGCTGGCATCTCGACCCCCAAACCGACAAAAAGGTTATGGGCCCAGAACCGAGGCGTTTTCCTGGCTGAAGCAAAGAGCAGGAAAATGGATCCTTTACAGGATGCATTGGAAAGCACCCAGTGGCCTAAGCTGCATGGGAAGAATTATCAGACCTGGGCTGTCTATTGTGAAGCCTTGTTGAGGAGGGCTGCAGTGTGACACACGGTTCAAGATGCTGCCCCTGCACTGTTGACAGCACAATGGTCTGCTGCTGATTCTAAGGCCATGGATGTAATCCTCCTGTCTGTATCTCCGGAGGAACTGATAACACTGCCTGGCATCTCGACCCCCGAAGGTTGCCAACAAACCCCGCCCAGTTTTGAAAGGTTGGCAAAAACAGAATAATAATTATGTGGACCCACTTTCAGGGTAAGCAGCAAAATGACAACTCCTCACCAAGTCCAGCACTCAGATCAGAAGTGCCTCATTAGGTGGGACAAAGCTGCTGGCGATAGATGCCTGGCAGGTGAGATATTGTTGCTTGCTGGGACAGAAGCAGCAGAGAGGTTGGTGTGGGGCAAACACTGGCAAGAGTGTTGGAATTGCTCCATTGCTGTATTTACATCATGCCAACCTCCCTACCAGCTCACCCAGTCTTGCTTTTCTTCCTAGTAAGCAACAGTGACTTACCTGTCAGAAAGCTAGCATAGCGGCTCTATCTCACCCAGGGAATCACTTGTGATGCAACTTGCTCCCACCCCCTGTTTATCAGATCAAACATCCATGGGACCTTGGGGAGGGCAGCAACCTACCTGCCTCATGATTTGCATTGATTGGCTGAGGAGGTGGGGTGTGTGCCCTGTGTGTGTGTGAGAGAGAGAGTGTTGGCTGGCCACACTTACTGGTGGCATGCAGTACCTGGAGGGCTAAGCAAGGGTGAGGGCAGTACTTGGGCCAAGAAAGGTTAGTCACCTCTGTTTTAAGGTATCAAGTTTTGGGTCTTTTGAAAAATGAAAAATAAAAAATGTATAACAAGTCCACTCAACTTTTGGGGTGGGTGGCGTTGCAGCTAGGCATCCGGGCACTCGTAGTGTCCCGGCTTGGGGGTGGGAGATTGACGCCCCCCCCCCTCCACACCAATCATGGCCACGCGGCCAGGGGCTTCCTTCTCTCACTTTCATGGTATCAATAAGGGTATCCTGTTAAAGAGATCCAGGTGTATGGATTCTGTCTGGTGCCACAACCCCAATGGGGACCTCTCTGGGTGCCCCTATTTGATGTAAGTCATAGGGCTCCCCCTTCTGGTGGTTTACCCTTAGTTTGACTCCCTATAGATGGGCGGAAGTCAAGATATAGCCTGGTTTCACCCAGTGCCTAAGCCAAACCACTCACAACTGTAACTAATAAAGTTGTGGCATGTTTTAGCTCACAATTCTAAATAATCGTGTTGGTGTGTTTGTTAATCAATGGGGAAGTACAGGGCACGGGGGCCTTGGAATGCAAAGCACAAAAACAAAGAGAAAAGCAAATCCCCACTACAGCTTGTTCACAAAACAAAATGAGAAGGTATTGGGTCTGGTTCACATACAATCTTTTTAGCTCAGGCAAAGATGCCAAAGTAATGAATAGTCATGCAGACACAAAATGTAGCTTGGAATATCTGCAGCTGGGACCCCAATCCTTCACCAGTTGCTGCATGTATGTCTTTTAAAGAGAAAGCCAGAATTCATACCCATGGATCCATTAGGATGTTTTGAATATCTGGGTCATCAGTTTAAGAAGTGAGCCTTAGACAGGAAGCAGGCTGATGCCAGGTGAGTCTTATCCAACCCAATGTTACCTGCTGTGACTGGGAGTGGACTCTCCAAGCTCTCAATTAAAAGCTCTTTCCCCTTACTTCACTCCTTATCCTTTTAGCTAGAAGTGCCAGGAATGGGACCTGAGACCTTGTGCCTATAAAGCACATGCTCTACCACCAAGTTATGGCCCCTCCCAAAGCTATGGTTCAGCAGCAAGAGACATGTGCATAGCCAGTCAAAGTGCACCATGTCTACTTTATTTTAGTACCAGGCTTAGAAAATACTGGAAGTAAAAAAGAAGCAGCAGCAATAATAATAAATTTAAAAACCTAACAATTTGCTGCCCTTCCATGGTACCCAAAATCAGCTGCCTCATTCTCCCTAATGGTAGGGTCGGCCCTTCCTGTACTTCATTATTGTATACAACTAATTCTTTTTTTAAAAAAAGTGAATTGCTTCTCTTTAGGAGCACTGTATCATATGAGCATATGAAATTGCCTTAGGCCGAGTTTAGCACATTGCTCCGAATAGCCCAGCGTTAGCTACTCTGACTAGATGACAGCTGTCCAGAATCAGTGGTTCTTTCACAGACTTGCAGTTTCAGATCTTTAAAAGCGGTGATATCCAAGACTGAACTTGGGACCTTCTACATGCAAAGCATGTCCTCTGAGCATGGGGAGAAAAAGATAATAAATATAGTGCCCCCAGTGGGGTTAGATTCAATCATCTGATCAGGATTATTTCTTGCTCAGCCAGCATTATAGGAAGCATTATAGGAAGCATCAAAATTGTGATAACTCCAGTAGGTCAGAGATCATTTATACGAAGAAAGCCAATGCACTGTGCATGTTGTCTTTAATGTGAAGTTTCCAAATTCAATGTAGTAATTTAGAGGAGATACTGTATGAATAAGCAAGCACACATATATGTACTATAACAACATCAACTCAACTTAACCGTTTTACTAACTGCCAAACTAATGGAATAGACCTGCTGTTCAGAGTCTCTTCATCTTAAAGATGACATATATCTGCACACTATGAAGAATCCTGTTTTGACTTCCCATAAGCAGAAAACAATTTCGTAGCCAATATGAGTTTTCCTTGACTTGTGGTGCCAAATGGGCCTAGGTTAGAAGACAAATTTTGAAAGCACTCTAAAAGGATGGGTACTAAGCAGTGATGGAAAGAAACATGGTAAGAGCTCAGGATATCTTTTGTTTTATTATTGAAAATACCTTACAACCATTTTTCTTTTTAAAATCGCAAAGCAGCATACAATAAAACCAAAATCTATGCAATAATAATACAGTGGTACCTCGGGTTACATACGCTTCAGGTTACATACGCTTCAGGTTACAGACTCCACTAACCCAGAAATAGTGCTTCAGGTTAAGAACTTTGCTTCAGGATGAGAACAGAAATCATGCTCCGGCGGCGTGGCAGCAGCAGCAGCAGGAGGCCCCATTAGCTAAAGTGGTGCTTCAAGTTAAGAACAGTTTCAGGTTAAGAACGGCCCTCCAGAACGAATTAAGTACTTAACCCGAGGTACCACTGTAGTTAAAAACTTCAGTGTGAAATATACAGATGAAGAACACGGATATACAGAATTGTAGCAAAGATCTGAGCATATCTTCTGTTAGGTCCTGAATCAACAGTTACTATAACGGCAGTAGACATTACAATATAAAGCCAATCTCTTCAAGCATCCATATACCAAGCAACATCTAATGTAGGCAATACAAGAGTTAATCAAGTTTTGTTTAATTGCTTCCATGTTTGAAAGGGGGGGAAGCTGTTCTATCAATCACCCCTCATGAATTTAAACAGGGTTTTTATTGCTTTCATGACTCAGCGTCATAAAAATGACTTATGTTTTTATTTACCCAGACTTATTTTGGTTCAGGCATCTCCTAGCCCTATACATAACTCTAGCTGATGCTCTGACAGTCTGAAGCCGCACTGTGTCATTCCTATGTTGCCTTTTTTTCTCTTTTTTTGCTTTTCCTGCCGTCTGCTTGGGATTGGTTTTGAAAATGTATCCTCCCCCCCCCCTTTTTTTTTCTTAGGCTTTCAAAAGACATATTTATAGAAATGGAAGTGCAGGGAGGGATTTTGGCTTTTTTCTGGAGGCTCTCTGCGATATTTTATGTCCTTGTGCTGGGGTACTGCTTGAGTAAGTGTAGCCATCATTTTACAGGGCTCTGCTGCATGTCATTCCAGCTGGACTTTAATGAAGTATTACAGTAAGATTGCTATCATTTCCTGTAATGCGGAGAGAAAGTTACGGCAGGTAAAATGGCAGAGAGACATGATGACAGATTTTCCACACTTGAATGTCTGGAGCCTTCCATTCGAGCTCCGAAAGCCAATTTACATGCAGTTTCATACCCCGGCTGTCTGATGGATTCTGCTATGTGCACCAAACAGGCAGGTTGTTTTTAAGAAGTCCGCCAGCTTTCTAGGAAAACGGGACACCTCATAGACCAGAAAGGGACTTTCTGCATGGTATTATAGTCTTTACTGCCTTTATTGCCCCATCCCCAAATAACCTCAAGCTTCAGAGAATCTGAAATTGTTTAACCTTACCCTCGATAAAACTCTTGTAAATTGCTCTGAATGATATAACTAGGTCAACCCATAAAGCAGAGCTTTTGGAAGGACAAAGCTGCGGGTTCTCTATAAGTCAATTTTCCAGATAATTTCTTGCAAACTGTTTATGTGGTTGCTGTCCCCCCCCCCCCAAATATCTAAACCCTCACACTTGTTCCAGGTGGTGTGACTCAAGTACTTTTCAGCCATGCCCAGTTCTGGAAGCTTTCGTTCCCAGGAAGCAATACAGTGGTACCTCGGGGTACATACGCTTCAGGTTACATACGCTTCAGGTTACAGACTCCACTAACCCGGAAATAGTACCTCAGGTTAAGAACTTTGCTTCAGGATGAGAACAGAAATCGTGCTGCGGCGGCGAGGCGACAGCAGAAGGCCCCATTAGCTAAAGTGGTGCTTCAGGTTAAGTACAGTTTCAGGTTAAGAACGGACCTCCGGAACGGATTAAGTACTTAACCCGAGGTACCACTGTATAAGAAGACAAATGAATTAGCATGCTGAGACAGCATAAGGCTCTTGCCAAGACTCTCACTAAGGGCCTGTCCGCATTTGAGCTGGATCTCATGTGGAATCCATGTTTTCTCCATTCAGATTTGATCTCATCGGTCCACAGAGACGCATATTTGCAGTTGAAGACCAAATTCACTTGTTCTTGTTCATAACAGTAGGTGTTCCCTTTTGGCTTTCAATTTGTTGATTCGTATGTGTTAACTTTGCACAAATGGAGCGTGTGCACTGGAATCAGCTGAGCAGTGCACACGCCTTTTAAAAAAAACATAAAAGTGTCCGCCCAGGAATTGCGCAACTACACCTAACCAGGAATTCCCAATTTAATGCAAACACCACTCCTAAAGCAAAAGGCACTTTCCACTCCCAAACAGAAAGATGGTTGTGGAAGAAATCAATACAGTAATATACAATGAAATCAATAGTGGTGGAAAGAAGCAAGGAGAAATAATGGGGGGCGGTCTGTTTTGCACAAATCTGTTTTTTAAAAAACTCAAGCAGCTGTGGAGGTTGCTGGATATAAGCACCACTGCTGCCAGAACAGAACTGACATTAGGGTGATCTATGGTGTGCAGAACAGGTAGTAGCAAAAATGGATGCTTGATCCACCCCCAGGAAAAAAATGAGGCAATGCTGCTACTGTTTTGAGTGGAGCAGTTTGGAGTCACATTTTCCAAAACTTATTGGATTATCCCTTCACTGAGGAAACCCAAATTTACAGGGGAATACCGGCAGGATAGAAGCTGTTTGAGGGTGATGTCATGTGGGCAAACTTAAATAGGAATGCAAACAGTTTCAAATACACATTAGGCTCAGTTGTGGACAAACTCTAAGAAAGCTTGTAATTAACATGCCCATATTTCTGCATCAAGATGAATGGAGATCACCCATTGCCTTCTTTTTCTCTATACTTGTGTCTCTCTGTGTGTGCTTTTTAATTTTTTTGATTTCTTCAGGAGTTTTCTGCAGCTTCAACATGTTTCCAAAACTGCTATTTTATCAAGTGCTTGTTTGTTGTCTGTTATTACATTTGCAGTCCTTTTAAAAAAATGCTTTCTCCATTGCCTGAGAGATACCTTAGGTTTTGAGGGGCTGGTTTTAAGACACCATAGGAGGTAAAGCCAGGTCTGTAATTTCCTTCTCATGGAGGCAGTTAAGGAAGAGCATCCTGGCATTTGTCTTCTCTCTGTTTCTTCAGTGAAGTGCTTGGCAGAAGCACAGAATGAGGTGGTCCTTATGTTTATCCATTCTGAGATTATGATGGCTTTTTTGGCAACATGGTATTTTGATACCCCTAGCTTGTTCCAATCAACCTCCGGCTTGTTTTCTATCTGCGAAATGATGGCTTCATTCTTTTAGCTGGGTCATTTCTTACTATTCCTGTCTTGCCCTTAAAACAAAAGAGCTAAATTCTCACAGGATTTAGCATTTAAAGTGAACTGCATCCACCCATAAGGCTCAGCCTTAATAGTAATGGCTACTGACATTTCTACAGATAATTATCACAATTTGCTCATTTATTTATTTGCTGCCTTTTCACTGCAAAATAATGACCCCTGTGGTTTACAACTAACAGAATGGCACAACAACATAATGCATAAACATAAAAAACAGACAGCATAATCCTAACCCTGTCTCCTCAGATGTCCCACTAAATTCAAAGGGCCTACTTCCAGATATTTGTGGACAGGATTGCAGACACCAGCATAAAAGATAAATTTTGTTGATCATAGAACAGTAGAATGCTAAACCACCCCCTGCAGATGGCTATCCAACCTCTGCTTAAAAACCTCCAAGGAAGGAGAGTCCACAACCTCCCGAGGGGGTTTGTTCCACAGTCGAACAACTCTTACTGCCGGAAAGTTTTTCCTGATGTTTAGTCAGAATCTCCTTTCTTGTAACTTGTAGGCATTTGTTGAAATTCTGCCCTCCAGAGCAGGAGAAAACAAGCTTGTTCCCTCTTCCAGGCAGAGGGCCTTCTCAGCAGCAGCGCCCACCCTGTGGAACGCCCTCCCACCAGATGTCAAGGAAATAAACAACTATCTGATATTAGAAGACATCTGAAGGTAGTCCTGTTTAGTGAAGTTTTTAATGTTTGATCTTTTATCGTGTTTTTAATATCCTGTTAGAAGCCACCCAGAGTGACTGGGGAGGCCTGGCCAGATGGGCAGGGTATAAGTAATATTATTACCACAACTACTACTACTACTACTATTATTATTAGTATGACAGCCCTTTAGATATTTGAAGATGGCTATCATATCTATAAAATATAGATATGACGACCAAAGGCTCGTTGCAATACAGTGGTACCTCAGGTTAAGTACTTAATTTGTTCCGGAGGTCTGTTCTTAACCTGAAACTGTTCTTAACCTGAAGCACCACTTTAGCTAATGGGGCCTCCTGCTGCTGCCGCACCGCCAGAGCCCGATTTCTGTTCTTATCCTGAAGCAAAGTTCTTAACCTGAAGCACTATTTCTGGGTTAGCGGAGTGTGTAACCTGAAGCGTATGTAACCTGAAGTGTATGTAACCCAAGGTACCACTGTATTTATTTATACTGTGTTCAACAGCATCTTATGTACAGTCTTAGAATTTTAACATCTGTAACTTATGTTGCAACATCCGCATGGTTCTAGCATTTGTCTCCCTTAACCAAAAGAATATAGTTTAATTATTATATTGTTATAAGCCAACTTTAAGGTCTCAAACTCTGTTTTTTCCAAAACATAACAAACATTCCATTTCTCTATAAATCAGTTATCTCACTGCCTGCCTTCCCCTTCTGTTATCATTTTAGTAAGGTTTATCCTATAAGAGGCTCTAGTAATTGCATCAGTGCCATAGCTGTGATGTTCTGGGAGAGGGGAGTGATGCGAGCTGGTGGTGAGGCTGGCACAGTGCAAACGCACTGACAGAAGCTTCAAATTGGCTCCACCAATGTGTTTGCACTGTGTCAACCTCACCACCACCTCGCCTCTCGCCCTCCCAGAATGCCACAGCAACAGTGGTGACAGGAGAGAATACACTTCTTTCCTACATTAAGCCTGGATCCAGCCCTATAACTATTTGTATACAATCCTTCAATCAGATTTCCAGTGGGGTTGACAAAAAGGGGGGAGGGGAGTTAAATCACTGCAGTAAGGATTGCAGTCTTAGAAAATTTTTAAAAGCAAGCACAGTATATGTGGAAAGGAGATGACTTCATATACTACAGGCACATCATGCTCGCTCTATATCTTCTCATGGGCAGTATCAATCAAAAGTATTTTACAAAAGGGAGTTTAGATTCAGGTACCTGTGGATTATTTCATACAAACCTGGAACCAGACATGGATAAAACCTGCTTTGTTTATTTTTTCTAAGGCATTTCCATCTCCTCAACCCAGTCACAATTTTCCTCCTTCCACAGGGCTGAAATAGAATCAAGATACAAAATCAAATTGATAATACCTGCTGGAAGCCAGATGTCAATTTCCTCGCTGGCCTCAGGAGGTTATTCTGAAAATTCATTAGGCAAACCAGGGTTTGTCATATTTAAAGCTTCAGTTCCTGTTATAGTCAGAGACACAACTCTGTACATTCCAAATGTGTGATGGCACAAAACAATGTCTCTGCCTTCAGGATATCTGTGTGCTAAATGTTTTGAGAACACCCGCCTTTCGAAACAATTACACCGTTTGTGTTGTTTGCTATTAAGGGCTGCTTCTCTCCTCTCTTGTTTAATTACTCTGTTCCCTAATAAGATCCAGTCAGAGACATTAACTTCCTTGTTAGCTAGCTTCCATTTTCAGTATCTTCCATTTCTAAGCTCAATGGCAACCCTTCAGAAACAGGGGGACAAGGGGGCCATGTGTCTACCTTATGAAGGAAATCCATTAGCTTTGAAAGATAACACACAGGGGAGGAGGTTGATTTGTAAATAACTGTTGATGATTGAGCTAGGGGTATCTGTTGTATGCTATGATATATGTAAAAAAAAAGACACATTTCCACATCAACAGACAAAAAAAATGAAAGAAAGACTTGTGCGAAATAAACCATTTACAATGAAACCGAAAATACTGGATGAATGTATGAATCAATGTTGGAACAGACTGAGGCACATTGATACTTGCTGCATACCTATTCTTAGAGGAATGTCCAATGTCGCCATTGGGACTTCCTCATTTTAAGGAGGGTTTTAGTTTCCGTTAATTTTTTTTTTTAAAAAAAATACATTTTAATCCTGTTTTTCCTGCCAAAAGCTCACAACAATCCCGGGAGAAAGCTAGAGAGAAGAGCCAGCCCACCCGTGAGGCACGCTGAGGCAACCACCTCAGGCGGCAGGGCCAGCATATCCCAACGTCAATCATTTTTCCACCATGATTTGGTCTGCCTCAGGTGCTGAAATGACTTGGGCTGGATTAATTAATCCAGAATAAAGACCACTGTGGTTTAATTTTCACCATGGTTACCTCAGAGTAGAATTCTCAATTCCATTCATGTCTACTCAAAAGTAAGCTGCCGTAGGCTTGATAGGCTTATTCCAAAATATGGTCTTTTTTAAAAAAGCAGAGCAAATACAATTACTATTCTAGAAAGCACATACATAACAGAAGCCTACCAATTTTCCAGACAGCTAAGAAAACAAATTAATTTCCCCCATGTCATACTATGAAAAAGGGTTTTAAAAATTCGGGTTTTTTTACAATCAAATGAAATACTACCCCTTACAGTTGCTCTGAAACGGCACAAAAAGAAGAGGACGTTTTGAAAAGCCAGGAAGAATAAGGAAGAAATAAGCAGGAAGGAAATAACTCTGATTTGATGGAAGAATGGGTCTTCATGAAAGGTTTGTGGGCCACATAAAATGAAGCTGTGCCCACATTTGACCCCTGGGCTGTGCTAATGGAAGCTTCCCACTCCAGTCCTCCATGCCATTTTCCACCCTGCTCTGGAGGGTCCCTCAACATTCTGTGGCTGTTTTGGGGGGTTCTGCAATGGAGAAGGGGAATCAGCAAAATCCACACACACAATCTCTTAACACACACCTCCGCTGGATCATGAATGCAAGGGCACCAATCGGATTCAACCCATCATCTTCTTCTATCTGACATTTTTCCTTATTAAAAACTTTGCATCTCCGTTTTCACCTTCAGCAAGTAATGAACCGATAGCATGAAGAATGTAGCTATTATGAAGTATAAGTACTCCAGTGCATGTAATTTTCATTGCAATCGGAATAAATCCATTACCTGAGCAGCAACGGTGCCTGTAGCTACAACTTACAGTATCTCGGTTCAGTCGCTTTTTCCCCTTCAGCCATTGTCTAAATCCTCTTGTAAGACATCAGAGAAATTCGGGGGCGGGAGACGTGAAACACTTGACCCTCTCTCAAGTCTTAAAACAAAGTTCAGTTGGATAAATTTGTCTAGTATGGATTTTTCTTTTCTTACAGGTTTTTTTTTAAAAAAAAACAGCCCAAGGATCAATGGATACACACTTAAAGCTCTCTAGAAACTCTGTTGCAGAGCAGTCAGCTGCCTGCTTTCTTAAATACCTCTTTGCCTAAATGGGAATGGGTGCTGAACGTACTATGCACCTCTGTGCTTTTCAAGGAGCTGCAAGGAGTTTGCAATATGCAAACATATCATAGCTTGCACATAATGGCATGTTAGGGTTGTCTGGCTGCAATCCAGAGAACGTCCTCCTCCCTTTCAAAGCTCAGGTCGCTTCTACACTGAAGGCTTCTGCTGATGTCTTTTCCCCATATCAGAATAGGGGATGACACAGCACCATCCAAACTTTTCCATATGTTACATTTTTACATCTCTCATCTACACCAGTGGGCATGTCTGAAAGTGCCTGTTTTGTTCATGCATAAACTTGCTTTCTCACAGGGAATATAGGAAACTGCCTTCTACTGAGTCAGACCACTGGCCCATCTAGCTCAATATTGTCTACACTGACTGGCAGTGGCTCCCCAGGGTTTCAGATCAGAGGCTTTTCCTAGCCTACTTGGAAATACCAAGGATTGACCCTAGAACCTAGATACTCTACCACTGAGCTATGGTCCTTTAAGAATACACACCAAGGGCCCTTCCAGATGATGACAGGGAGCTTAGACAATGCTGGCTTTTAATGAACATTCATTCTCATTTGTTCTCCTTGCTTTCCAGCCACTATCTGTTACACCTCACGTCCAGAACTCAATACTAAGCAGGGCATGATTTTTCTAACTGTCTGGCCACAAGAAGTGTTTGATTTACCATTTGTCATGCATTTCTTGCCCATAAATCCTGCTACACCCGCACTTGGGATTTGATATTTAGCAGTGGATCAGTCGGAATGCATAGAATGCAAGTTGTAATACAATAAAATACAACATAAGAAATAAAAGAAGCAATAAAAGTACAATAAACCATCAGTATGAATATCTAATGCAGACATGCTGCGGACATGCTTGCAGACCACTTGTTCATGCACCACAGCTTGGGAATCCCTGTATTAGATAAATCACACGACTTCTTTATTTTGAAAAGTGGCAGCTGACTAAGGTGGAATCTACACACATGTTAAAGATGTTGTGAAAATGTGTTTGTTTTTAAAAAATCATTGAATTCGCTATAGCTCACAGTCGCCGTCTAGGGTCACAATTGTATATTGCATTTACAACACATTCAAAACGTTTTATTTGCAGCTGTATAACTGAGTCCTAGGTAAACTGGGTCCAGTGAAAAGCATTACACAGCAAATGTGCTTCCTCTGGATTTAGATCTGTCATGCTCCATTCACATATATAGAAGTCACCACCTGATACTGCAGCCCTCATCTGATGGACATGAATGTGTGACTCAGCGCATGGTGTTCATATAAAAAGAGCCCGACTGTATAAATGCTGAGGCCAGGAAATCTTGGGGCAGCCGTTACTTTTGCTGAATCGGTTCTCAATAACACAGAGGAGGAAAGGCAAACCTTCATTCCAAAAGAAATAAGAGATGCTGGAGATTATTGAAAAAGCATTTCAACCTGCCTACTGATCTTGCACTAGGACAGTTTTGCAGATATGGAAGTTATGTCAGATTTCTTTCTCTTAAAAAGCAAAACAAGAAGACCTCTGCTGCACCAAAGCTTTTTCTAGTTTTGATGACGATCCTTCTGAAATTGCTTATTTTTCAGATCAGTGGAGAGTGATACAGAAGGATCTCGGATCATTACATAACATGAAGAGCCTTGCACTTCTCACTATATCGTGAGTGACAGCACTACATAGACTGATCCCCCAACAACAGAGTAAGCAAGCAGAGTTACAAAATTGAAATCAGCTACAATTTTCCTGCTTAAGAAGATTTTCTGACTTCGTGCATATATTGGGCATTAAAAAAATCAGTTGCCTCTGTTTCAAGTTCCACAGCTTGTGAAAGACACGAGGCTGCATAAACACCATTCAATAGAAGGCAGCTCCCTGTGTCCCTGTGTTCATACCATCAAGCCATACCTCCAAACTATGTGTGTCAATTATTCACACCCAACAGGATTGTGCTAAAAGTGCTCCATGCAGATTCCTTGGGGAAGGCTTCCAGTTGCTCCAGTTTTGGTCCTTGGAAACCATAGCCTACGGATAGTCAATACATAAAAAGTGGAGCTATAACCCAGTACAGTGCTGTTGTGTTTCCTTTGCAAGGGCTTATAAGAATGAAATAGAATACAGCCTATGAAGTCACTCATAGACCTCTTTGAATGGATGTGCTTACTGTAAGCACTCTGGAACCCCATGCTATTGCATGCAGTGATGAATCAGAGAGAAAGAACATTGGGGGAAGAAAGTAATAGTTCAATAGAAATTACTATACAGAAACCTAAAGTGACAAAAAGGCACAGATCTTGTTAACTTCACAGTAGCGGTTGCGCTGATCACAGGGGGAGGGATATTTAATTCTAGACACACTCATGGATTCTATTGATGTAACAAACTCCCTTCTTGTTGTGTGTCCCCTGCCTACTGAGAGGCTGCATCTTTCTTTAATAAAATAGTCTCAAGCTATTTTTAAAATGCCCCCCCCCCTTGAATGCTGCGTTGTTGGTACAGCAATTATCCTGCAAGACTTTGCAGGAGGTGATTTAGCAATACAGTGGTACCTCGGGTTAAGTACTTAATTCATTCCGGAGGTCCGTTCTTAATCTGAAACTGTTCTTAACCTGAAGCACCACTTTCGCTAATGGGGCCTCCCGCTGCTGCTGCACCACCAGAGCACGATTTCTGTTCTCATCCTGAAGCAAAGTTCTTAACCTGAAGCACTATTTCTGGGTTAGCGGAGTCTGTAACCTGAAGCGTCTGTAACCTGAAGCGTATGTAACCCGAGGTACCACTGTAATATCTTTTCTATTTTTGAATTTTCTGACTCTTTGTCTTTTTTTCTAAAAACTAACATCAGCACACAATACACCAGATGTGCAGGTGGAGCAATCAGTTCCCTGCATCTCTCCTGTTTATTTACTAGTATAAGAACAATTTAAGATTAGGCTGCTGGAAACATAAATAAGACAAACAAAATCCCTGCCTGGTGCATCTGTTTGTACACCGTGGATCCTGGAAAACCATGTTTCTATTTCCCCCACGTTTTGATTGCTGTAAAACAGCTGATGCGTCACATCTGCCCTCTGTGGCCTATTCTTCACAACAGTCCTCTGAGCAGAACAGCTATTATATGCAGTGCGCTCTGATCCCTGCTCTGTCTCTACTTTATCACAATCTCTAGCAAAGCAGAGAGGCTTCAATTCCACAAAGTCTCTGCCTACGTTTCAGACTCTCCCTAGTCAGCAATGCACTTAAACTCATATTTAAGTCTCTCTGCCATGTGCTTTGCTGAAGAGAGATGCTTTACTGAACAGGAGCCAAAATCTCAATCAAAGCATTTGGTTGGAGCATCGCATGCCTGTATTTTGTAATAGCTTAGGCCAGTCAATCCCCAAACCTGGATATTTTGGACTCTAACTCCCATCAGCCCCAGCCAGCATGGCCAGTGGTCAGGGGTGATGGGAATTGTAGTCAAAAACAGCTGGAGGGCACCAGGCGGGGAAGGCAGGCTTAGTCAGTTAGCTCTGCTCATGTGGCCTCGATCACCAGGAACACCTATACACAAAGGAACTGGGGGGCGGAATCACATTAGGACAGAGTTCCCCCCATGGCTTTTAAAAGTTTATTCAAAGCATACATGGATCAAAGAGACCATTCACAACAGCCTTCCTCAACCGCTGCCCTCCAGGTGGTCTCATCATTCCTGCCCATTGGCCATGTTGACAAAATCCAGCCACATGTGGAGGTCACCAGGTTGAAGGAGGCTGGTTTACACCATCATTACAGATATGACTCACAAACTAGCTTTGGGATGCATGCTACTTCATCATGCAGTGAGGGTGTTCTTAATAGCTTCATTTATTTCATCTCTTTTCTCATTGTAATGAGAGAACATGACAAATCATGTTCATATATAATTCCACATACATGCATGGCTTCTACTGATATTTTAAAAATTCCTTCCCCCCCAGCTACTAAGAGGACGCACCTTCCTTTTCTTTGGTGATCCAGAATTCCAGAAAATGGCTCCCTTCCTTTGGCTTAATATAATTCTGGAAGATTCCCCTCATAATAGCGCATGAGGAGGAAGAACCCATGGATTGCAAAGGTGTGTTGTTATGTTCTGCCTCATCTCAGCAGGAAGCTTCTGGAACATTACATTACTTTTGCCCATGTACGTGAATCATTCCTATTCACCTCAGTGGGGAAAAGTAAAATTACACAGTTGGAGACAGCACTGGAGTGAGGAAAACCTGCCCACTTTAGTACCACAGCATGGGATATGCTCCCCCCCCCCAATGGTGTCCTCCTTCTTGTACAACCATTTTCTCCTGACCCCTGTCTCTGGTCATCTCAGCATCTGGAGTAGTCAAATTTTGCCCACATCTCAATATCCATTCATCACTGTAACTTTTTGGACCTGACTTGAGCAGAATAAATTAAAGCACTGCACTCTGGGAAAGTGGCAGGACGATCACAACCCATCTCCTATAGGTGACAACAATGACCCTTGTGTGAGGCTTATTTGTTTGCTTTGATTTTCTTCAAGACTGCTCTGCTCTTGCATTTTGCATTGTCCTGCTTTTCAGGACAATGATTAATGAAGAAAGTAGAATTGTAGCACTTCTTGATTGATTATGCCTTTTCTCCCAATTCACTGTCCTCATCTATTACATGTGACATTTGTAAAAACAAACACAATGTTGAATTCATTGGTTTGCCGCTTTAAAAAAAGCCCAGTGATGAGAAATCCATTCAACCTCTCCAAAAGATTTCTGTTCCTTTAGTTCCATCATCACAAAGGTGAATGAATATTTCCAAAAAACCATTTCCTGCCGGAAAGGAGCATAGCGGCCATGCTAAATGATAGGTGCTAGGCACTATTGTTAAATATGGTTAAGGATTTCTTGCACCACTTATCTTTTTTTCCTCTGGGTCCATTCAGTGCTGTAATGAGTGTTTACACATGGTTTCATTTACTCATCTATACTGAAAACGTTTTGCCTATGGTCCTACCAGCCACAAAAATGTGGTCCTTGGAAGGTTGAGCAGGAGTGAATGCAGCCTTTGGGCCGAAAAGGTTCCCCACCCCTGGCTTAAGGCAAACTTTGTATCGCTGCTAATCATTCACATTCTTTGTTTTAATGCAAGTTCTTCGGTGAGTTTCTTAAGCCAACGTACCAGATTGATTTCCCTTCCTGCCAATTTCTTGGGCATGAACATAATTGGCTCTATCTTTTACTCTGAGAATTCAATTTATTTTTTATTTTTACACCCATTTTGTGTTGTTGTTGGATAGCGCTCCCTTTTTCCATGATTTAAGTTCCTTCAGGCTAAAGTGGCACCTGCTGCTCTGCCTGCAACGGAGAGCGCAGATGTGACTTGTTACAGAAACCTGCCAATATCTGGCTGTGAACACGAGTCCCTAGTGACAGTATTTAGTAGATCCATGAGTAATTTTAGGAGATGAGAACTTGGGTATTTGGCTGCTGTGAAAGATGCTGTAATGAATGTGTCTCCATGTAACCTCCCAAAATAACTGCATAGCACTATCTGGATGAAGAGATAGGGTGATCATGAGCCATTTATTGATCTCTGTGACCATAGCTATGGGAGGGCCCAGTTCGATGCTTTGCATATTCTTCATATGCAGAAGGCTCCAGGTTTTTAGGTGTCTGGTGGAAAGTTCCCTTCCTGGGACACTGCAGAACTTCCGCCAGTTGTTGGGTGTCAACAGCACTCAATTTGACAGAGCAGGGTGATAATTCAGGATAAGGCCTAGCTTTGCATGTTCATATGACAGAAGAAGCTAATAAACAATGCTCAAGCCTGAAGGTGCTCCACAAATGTTGTCCAAGTCTTATTTTTCACAAGTTAGGGCTTTTTAAAATGCAGAATGGAACAGAAGCAGGGCTTCCAAGCTCAAGATAAACAAGTGCATGGGCCTATGCCAGCCTTTCCCAATTCACTAAAAACCTTAAAAGCCTGAGAAAACACCAACAACTTCACTTGGTGCTGAAATGGCCATGTCATTGGTCAGTGCTTAAGGAGAGGGCATGATACATATGGGGGTGTCACCAGGGAGAAGGAAATAGTGGTGTTCGCTTGATTTATCAATGCAAGTTGCATCTACGCTTTTGTTCAGGTGAAGGAAAGAAGGCTTTCTGATGCCTTGCACGTACGTGTGCATGTGTTGAACGGATTGCCAAAATATGGAATGCCAGATCTATAGTGGCTCCTCTAGCGACTAGCAGGGGTTGAGACGAAAGGGCGTGGAGGACAAAGAAGCTTCCTCCCATCTTCTTAGTAGCTTCCTTTGCCTTTGGAAGCTTCAGCTACTTAAAAGCCGAGTCACAGGGTGAGGTCAAGCAGTTCTGCTGAAACGCCTCACTCCTGCAGTTAACACACAGACCAGAGAGCAGCAGTCAGCCCTTGAGTTCAGTTGGGGCACGCAGGTATCTTTCGCAATGGCACTTTGTTCAAAGGACATTAAAAGCACCTTTTGTACTGAGCAACATTTTCAGTCCATCCTTCAATTTCTCTTACATGAAAAACAAAAAAGTTCAAAAAGGAAAGGAAAATAATGAAAGACACCATCTTACAGGCACCACAAAATTTATCCACATTCTTCTTCACAATGTTTTCTGAGGCTGCTGTTTCTAAAGTGTTATGTACTGAGTTGAATAAGATCCAAAATGCAGCAGTCTGATTGGTTCTAGAACAATAGGATTCATAATGCAGCAGTCTGATTGGTCCACAGGATCCACCCAATCCAGCTCCAGGTGAAAATGAATCAGCAACCTGATTGGCCTACAGGAGAATCCCAGAATTAGCCAATCACGTGGGGCCCATTGCGTAAATAATGTATATAAAGCAGACATTCTGGGGGAATTTCCATTCCTCCTCACGACTATGAGCTGAATAAAGAGCATGAAATCCATTCTTGACTCCGAGTATATTTCATAAAGGTAAAGGGACCCCTGACCGTTAGGTCCAGTTGCAAATGACTTGGGTTGCAGTGCTCATTTTGCTTTACTGGCCGAGGGAACCGGCGTACAGCTTCCGGGTCATGTGGACAGCATGACTAAGCTGCTTCTGGCGAACCAGAGCAGTGCACAGAAATACCGTTTACCTTCCCGCCAGAGTGGTACCTATTTATCTACTTGCACTTTGATGTGCTTTCGAACTGCTAGGTTGGCAGGAGCAGGGACTGAGCAACAGGCGCTCACCCCGTCGCAGGGATTCGAACCGCCGACCTTCTGATTGGCAAGCCCTAGGCTCTGTGGTTTAGACCACAGTGCCACCCACATCCCTGCTGCTGTTTCTAAGGCTGTGCCAAATGTAAGTATGTGGAACTGTAAGAATCCTTCCTTCCTTCCCTCCCTCTCTCCACTTCCTTCCCCTTCCTCTGTTGTTTCCCTTGTGTCACATTTTAGCGTGAAAGCTTCCTGGATGCAAAGATTGTCAACAAATACCAATTTCTTCATTAAGATTCTAAAACAGTAAATTGTAGCTAATGCTAGACATGCCCACTGAAATTAATAGGCATGACTAATTTAGTTACATGAATTTCAATAGATCTACTCTGAGTAGAACTTAATTGGATACAACCGATTGCTATTGAGAATTGAGATAAACGTGGTAAAAGCTGCATCTGAGATAGGAGCAAAACCCACTGTAAGACCTTAAGCTTTCTGAAGACAAGACTGGCTGAATCTGAGGTGCTAGAGTAAAGCAAAGTTCCTTTCAAAACCTCAGTCTCTTTGCTCAGAAGTTTCATGCAGCTAAATCTGCCAAACAAAAGCAGGGTGCATATCAGGGGTTGGGAACCTGTGTGCCTTCAGACATTGCTGGACTACAATGCCCATCAGCCCTGATCATTGGCCATGGTACCTGGGTCTGATGGGAGTCAGAGTAAAATAACTTCTGAAGGCCCACACATTCCCCACTCCTGATTTATATGGAAGCATGCTGGTTTCCATGTTGTCAAATTCAGTCCATTACAATGAGGTCATGACAAACTGGTGGAGACATCCAGGTATTCTTGCTATTCTTGCATCAGGCATGTGATGAGAGGAGCTCTTAAGAAGTAAAGCACAGGTCGCCTTTCTTTTGAAGTAAAAAGCTTCTTTTCTTCTCCACACGGGGTAGGCAATTTTTCCCAAATCATACTTCCTGCTGTTGACTGCAAGGAAACCTACAGCCCTAATTGCTAGAGGCTGGTACACAAGTAGATATAATAATATTATCAATGATATTGAACCACTTCAGTTTTTAGTGCTTGTTGACTGTCCACTTCTTACAGCTCTCAGTGACACTCACTGGTGATAGTTTAATTCCACAAACTTGAATTTAATATGATTTCTTTATTTAAAATATTTACCGTAAATTAGAAAATGTCAAAGTGGTTTGCAACAATATTAAAATACATCAAGATACCTCCTTCTATCAGTAAGTACAGCAGCAATATTTCAGAGCCAACAATAGCTCTCCAGAGATAATCTATCATCTGCTCTCTGAACTTTTTAACTGATGGTGTCAGAAATTGAACCCAGGAACTCAGGCACACAAAACATTTGCTTTACAATTAAGCTTATGGTGGTCTCTCCTCTGGTATCACTCTATTCACAAGACAAATAGTGAAAAGCGAGGTCCTAGGATTGTATAGCACTAAACAAATGATTCCATCAATGCGAGGATTTCTCCTTTTGCAACAGAACATTCCCCCCCCCCTCACATGTGCCCCCTAAATTTGTTCTAGGGGTTCACTCAACCCTCTGGAGCAGATCTGGGAATGGTGTGGCTTATGCAGGGGAAGAGGAGATGGGGGAGTCTTCTTGTGCTAACACTAATCCTGGTATTAGCCCCATTAATTAGTTGAATGATCCCTCCTTGCATTGATACCAGGCCTGGCCGAGCCAGATATCTCATTCTACTGGCCAGTAGTCACAGATACCATTGTTGCACATCCCTGTTCTCTTCTGCTCATCATAGAATCATAGAGTTGGAAGAGACCACAAGGGCCATCGAGTCCAACCCTCTGCCAAGCAGGAAACACCATCAGAGCACTCCTGATATATGGTTGTTATATGTCAGGAAGAGGGCTCTGAACTCCTGAAGAGGGCTCCGCAGTCTAGACATGCACAATTCAGGGTAGATCATAAGATTAATGCCCTAGCAGGAGTGCCAACTTGAATAAAATATTGGGGGGGCAGGTAAGCCCCGCCCCACATAATCAAAAACATAATGCAGTGCGCACACACCTTTTGAATGGGAACGCCCATCAACCTTGTGGGGGCCCAGCCCCCTCAAATATTTTACTGTCGGGGCTGAAGCTCCCATGGCCCCTAGGAGTTGGCTCCTATGAGCCCCAGTCTCTGGTTCAAGCCCTGGAGTCCTTGACCCCCAAATTGCAAACATTCAAAGTAGCTGATTAAGGGCTCAGAATGAAATCACAAATAGAGAATAGATCAGCCTGCAGCTGTTATTGTCAGTCATTCAACATTAATCACTCCCAGACTGAAGGATGTGACCTTGAAGCATGGGATGCAGTTTGTGTCACAAGAAGAGAATAAGCAAAGAAGAAGTTGTTCTTAACAGTATTCTGCAGGCACTTGCATTTTCTTTCTTGAGATTTGGACAAATTAGCCACTCTGAACATCTGCTTCAACGTGTTTATTAAGGTGTGAAGGTGACTGCCAATTGCCTAGGAACAAAATGTGTTGATCGCCCTTGATACCCTTAGTAAAATCAGCAACTTCCTGGATCAAAGTGAAGCAACTACTACGTCACTTTTATTCTGGCAGCATCCCTAGTAAACCATCCATAACCAAAATAAGAAAAAATCATTTGCTATTACCATATAGATGCCTGGCCCAAAGATAGGGTACACACAGTCTTTCAAAACCGTTGGTTTCCTTGGAGAATTAACACTCCAAAGCTTTTAGAATTATAACAATTTATCCCACAAGACCTACAAATAAAAATGTGCTACATTACAGTGTGTGTGTGTGTGTGTGTGTGTGTGAGAGAGAGAGAGAGAGAGAGAGAGAGAGAGAAAAGAAGAAGAAGAAGAAGAAGAAGAAGAAGAAGAAGAGGAGGAGGAGGAGGAGTTTGGATTTGATATCCCGCTTTATCACTACCCTAAGGAGTCTCAAAGCAGCTAACATTATCCTTTCCCTTCCTCCCCCACAACAAACACTCTGTGAGGTGAGTGGGGCTGAGAGACTTCAGAGAAGTGTGTCTGGCCCAAGGTCACCCAGCAGCTGCATGTGGAGGAGCAGGGAATCGAACCCGGTTCCCCAGATTACGAGTCCACTGCTCTTAATCACTACACCACACTGGCTCTCATATACCACACTGGCTCTGAGAGAGAGAGAGAGAGAGAGAGAGAGAGAGAGAGAGAGAGAGAGAGAGAGAGAGATGCAGTATGTATATATGTAATGATCATTTTGTAATGCCTTAAAGTATTCAAACCTGCTCTTGAACTTTTCTTGGCAAAACCTTAATGTTTGATTTCATAACGGAGGCACCTTGTCGCCGGACAGATGTAGACTAATTTGCAGCAAATGTGCCCCCATTGGGGTCTGTCATCAGTGTGGTGTTCAAAGACCCATTATAGTTAATGAGTTGCTTCTAATTGCACCTCATTTCCCAAGTAACATATTGAAAATAGATCCCAGGGAGACAGAGTGCACGTCTTGGTCATTCATACACCTCTTGGACTCCCAGGGAAACTAATAGGCTGCTGAGAGAATCAAGTACAAAGGATGTGATGTGACTATCAACGACAAAAGAGGAAAGAAGAGCACCTACCTCAAGCAAGAGCCTGTGGATTCCTACAGTTCAACTTGCTAAATGTTCTTGCCAGCAAAGAAGCATTTGGCCCCAGGAATTGTCTCCACATTTCCTTCAAAGTGTTCCTTCTGTATTTAGATTGAGGACTCAGCTGCACCGTTTAAGGCACTTTTAATACCACTTTAACAGCCAAGGTTTTCCCCAAATATGTCAGGGACTGGCAGAGCCAGAAGGAGGATGAGCCCGGAGGAAGTGCAGAATGGGAAGAGGAAGGGCCCAGTGGGTTGTGGACCGAGAGTAGTGGTAGCGACATGCAGTGAGAAATGCAGGCAACAGAGGGGACAACAACTGGTAAGGTGAAGTGAATACCTAAGAGTACCTTGTCTGGCCCCTTCAGTATTTAGGGCTGGGAAAGGGGAAGTGCTGGGCCAGTTCAATTTTCATAGAGTCAGGTGAGTAAAAGAGAGGATTAGCAAATCCTGCATTGTGTTGCAGAGAACAGAGGCTTATCTATGTGTATTGTCTGCAGAGCCTTGAAGGGCTAATGTGCCAGAGCTTTCAGAAAAGAAAATGTGGGGATAATAATAATAATAATAATAATAATAATAATAATAATAATAATAATTCTTCAATAAAAGTGACTGAGAAAACCTCCACCAGTCACAGCTCAGTTCCATAAAAGATTCTGTTCTTAGGAAGGTTTAAGGTCAATCTTTAGCTCTTTTGTAATTTTGTGTGTGTCTATCAAAACTTGTTTTGAGGATATAGAACTTTCTTATTTAAAAAAAGTTAAATCCAACTGATGCCAATGGGAGAGTTGAGCACATGCATTGAAATCAAAGGGTCCTAAAAGTGCTGCCATTTGGCTAGATTATGCCCAGTTTTATTGTTGGATTTTCCCAGAAAAATTACTTACCCTGCAAAACAAATATTAAATTTAAGCCAGCTTTCAGATTTTGAGGAAATACAGCTAACTAGGTAACCGTTCTGTTTTTTAAGATCCTTTCTTTCTTTTTAAGGAATATTAAGAAAAACCACTTTTTCCTGAAGGTAGGTGGTCTAGAATAATTTTGAGACATGAATCAGAAGAAAAATACACATGATACCAAGTCTTGCAGTATACCTGTAAGCATCAGATACAATTAAAAAGGCACCAAGCACAGCAGCTTGCCAAACATATTTTGGCATCCCCACTGTGCTAAATGCAATACACAAATTGATGAAAGCCACTTTTTTTCCTTTTCCTCAGTCCACCTCTCTTTGAAGAGAAATTGTCAGGGTGATTAAAGGGGTGACACTCATCAATTTTTCAGATTGTCTCCTTGTGAGTTTATCGCAAAAAAACCCTCAATTGCACTATAATAGCCCCCTTAGCCTCTAGCTAAAAGGCAGTGAAAACAACTCTGAAACTGTACCCAAAGGCAAAATTGATCCTAAATTGTGAGCTCTTATAGCTAAACTCTTGCCAGGGGCCTGTCCGTCTTCCATGATCAAGGAGGGATACCTCTTGCTTGCTGTGTGGGTAACTGAGAGAGAGCATGGCATGACACCTCTTTTTCCTGAGGCTGATTTCTTCAACAGTGTCAAAAGGAGACAAAGCAATCCTCCCTAGAGAGCCTCTCATTAGAAGCAAATCATGTATTCCTGTCACATCGTTTTAAAACTACAGGGCTTCCCACCACCCATGGAAAGGAGAATTGCACATTATTACTGAAGAGCAATTTTCACTGGCAAATTTGTGTATAAGTAATGTGCCAACATAATAATCCAGTATGATTCTCGGGGCCAAACTGTCACATGGTTTGACTTTGCGGGACTGATATAAGAAACAGCTCACATGGGAGGGAGCTGGGCTGGGGTCTAGAGCAAGGGAAGGTAGTTCTGTCCTGATTGGAATCCCCATCACAATAGGAAGAAAAGTCCCATTGCTGCCACTATCCGTCTGTTAAAGAAAAGCCAGTCATGTGACAAATGCCTCCTCTAATTTGGAACTTAGCATGTGTGATGAGCTGTTTGGGAGCAAGGGATGTACAAAGGCATTGATCTGCATCCCAACCTGTGCTTGTCTCATGCGGCGCCGTTTCTGTTCTGCTGCATTCCAAGTTCTAACAAAACCAGTGTTATTCATCTCACTGTCTGCGGTGGCAGAAGTATACATTATTCTGTATTGCTCATGTCATTGCGAAATAAATGCAGTGCAAATGGAGAGAGAAACATCATAAATTAGGCATTGTTTGTGGACTGAAAATAACAACAGCGATTACTGGTTGTATTGAGTTCCATACTAGATATGGGATGAATAAGTGAACATAGACAATTCCCACTCCCATTTCTGATGGAATTTTCCAGCATTCCTACTGGGAACAATACAAAATGCTTCCAGCACTTCATAAATTGTTTGCACTTGGTGTCTTAGACTGAGTTACTTAGGCAGCGGCACTTTCATTATCTCCCTTCACTCACCCTTATTTTGGCCCTAGGTTTTTAGGTTAGGTCGGCAATTTATTTACAGTTGTGTTGTTTTTGGTGCCTTTGCCTCTGTGTGTATGTCAATAAGTCCTGTGAGTAAAGTCAAGGCACAAGCAGCATACATACAGAGTGATATTACATATATCAGTGCAATAGTGTCTTTTTAAAAGCAACTGGAAAAAGCACTTATTTTACTTTTTAAAAATGTATTTTATTTTTCCACCCAAGGACACGGAACATCATCAAAGCGATGCCTATACAATAGTGACAAACAGAATTCTTTATTTTTAATGTGGCTAGCATGAAAACCCCTGGAGTTAATTGTCTGGAATTTGGCAGGTGCTACCATGTCTCAAATGCCACACACCTTTGTGGAAAAACAAGGAAGTTATGGATGTTTCGGTTTCCCAAGACAAATCAATGTTTTGTTTTGTTTTCTGGATCAGGTCAGGCAAGGCCAGGTTCAGATCATCCCCGGTTGGGATTGATCTCAACTGCCAAATCCGGCTCCAAATCAGATTAGAGGTCCCTAATTTATAGAGCTCTTATGAAAATCCAAGCAGAGTGTGAAAAATTCCAAAATGATTTCTCCAAGCTGGGCAATAGGGGAACAAACTGGCATATGAGGCTCATTGTAAGTCAGTGTTGACTTCATACATACACCAATGGGAGCTATTAGTGGTGACTAATCAGAAAACAGATCTTGGATTCATAATGGAAAGCTCAGTGAAACATTAACTTATAGCACAATCCTAGCCATGTTTGCTCAGAAGTATGTACTCCTGTCGGGTGTACTCTGAAGTAACTGGGGTTACCTAATTTCCTGGAGACTAGCTCCACTGAATTCAATGGAATTTATATGGCAGTGGATATGCAATAGTTGTGAAAACACAATACTTTCCACTGTCATCAGTGCACATATCTAGTTGTCTTTTGTTAAATGTATTAAGCTCAGCTGATGTGCCTGCATTAGGTAAATCCATTCTAAGTAACCTAAAATTTCATGTTTATGTGTAGGTGGATTTTTAATATGTATCTACCTGTATTATCTATCAGGGTGAATGTTACTCAGCATTCATGCTCATTTTATAACACTGAAATAGCTTTTACTTAAATTCATGGCCCATTTCTCAGCAGGAAGACACTAGAAAATAAACACATAGGACAGGATGCAAGGAATACTATCTGATTCTAAAATGCAGCTGAGCTAAATCTACCTAGTGTCTTTCAGGAACAATTTAAATATTTTCAAAAACTGCACCCTCTTTTGATGATTTGTTTTTAGAAAAGCCCATGGAACATGTTAATCATTTCCTTTATCCTTTCCTCCCTTGCTCTCTCTACAACACTGTTATATATACAAATCTGATTGGCCACATAGTTTAGTGAGGTCATCTGATTCACTGTTTTGTCCCGAATTGTCGAAGATCCCCATTTGCAATTGATCCAGGAAGCATACGCCCTCAGTCTCATTTTACCATGTTTGTCTTTACTAAAGTCACCACAAAGAATCTGACTGGCTATGTAGGGTCATGATGTCATGCATATGTATAAATCCCAGAAGACAAAAGTAGCAGGAAGCAAAATGAGTCTGAAACACCAGCAGGCAGAGGTGAAACAATGATACCGAAAGGTATTGGGGGAAATTTCTACTCCTGGAACAGCTATTTGCTGCCTGAGAATAGCAATGGGAGAATATTTGGTGCAGTCCTAATTCCAATCTCAGTTTATGACATTGTGCTGGCAACATGAGTATACACATAACAAGGGGGAGGCACAACACTATATTGTTATAGGATTGAGGGTTAGTTTAGAGGATGCCCATGGAGCCCAACTGCTGTAAGCCTATGATTGTAGTTAAGGGAATCTGCTGAACCTGCAATGACTATTAACTTCCTGGGGAGTATGGAATGCCATGACTGATTCATTTTTTACAAGGAATCCACCTAATGCCGTCATCTAACCATTCTCTTCCTGTATTTTATCCATGGTTCTTCCATCTTTTCATCCACTGCATAAACCTTTTTCCAAGTATGGAAGAGTTGGGGAAACTCTAGAAGTATAGGTGCCTTTAGCACTACTCCTCTGCCTGCTTAAAAGGGCGAAAGTTTGTCATTGGCATTGACTCATTGGGACAGTGAGCCTACAACAGCTCAGCACAGTCTTGTAGTGTGTGCGCATCATTTTATGAACCTCCTTTTTCCCTTTAATCAATCTTTTAATTAGCACTAAAATGCTTTCCAGATTTTTTTTGTTTGTTTTCTTTAATGAAGGGAATAGTGCTATAACATATTAATGCTGCAGTGTTAATTTTTAAATCTTTATTGTACCACTTTAATCAACACTGCAGTATTATGGTGCTATAGTGCTATGTGTCGGGCTTCAGGGAATCTGATCCCTCCCACAGTGGCAGCCAAGAAGCAGATAAACAATAAAAGTTCTTACCAAGTAATTTATTCAATATTCACACAGAGAGACGAAGGAATGCACTCTCCCCTAGATAATGATGTTGCTCCAAGAAAAGTCCCACTCCATCTCTCCTATTCCACGTCACCCCTGCATCGGCTAATCTGAGCTTCTGCCTCTCAGCTTTCTGTTTTACTATTCTCAATGCTCGCCCAGTCCTGGGAGAGGGGGGGGGGTCAGGAATGCTTTCAAGAGACACTGAGTCTGTTAGCTGTCTCTCCCCTGGTGCTTCTTCTTCTTCCTGCTGTTCCTCTCCCAATATTTCCTAGCTTCTTCCCTCTGAAGCCTCTGAACTATGGCCTTCTGCAAACCACTGTTCTAAATCTATACTGTCCTCCTGTTCTCAGGAAAGTTCAGGAGAAGGGGGGCAGCCCCCACCATTCCTCCTCAGTCCAGCCTCTGACACTATGCCTCTCTTTCCAATAGATAGATAAATAGACCTTGAAAAGCATTTCAACAGTAATTAAATTATCATTTTTATATAAAAAACCCAGTAATAAAAGGATATGTGCCCTGAGCTTCAAAGCATCCCAATCAAAACAGGTGGTGTGGAAGGAGCATTATGTGGTGTACACAAAGGAAAGGGGCAAAGCTGGAAGTGTGGAGAGTCAATTGTAATTCCAGTTATAAGTTACAGTAGAAAAGCAATGATTGGGAGCATTTGGAAGCAACCCATGTTTGCTTCTGGAGACATTTAGTTGGGTAAGTGTTGGTGAGAGAATAATTTACTGAGTAACACTCAGCTGGAGTTTGGTCTGATACAGCAGAACAGTTCTTATATTCTTGAACAGCTTGAGGAGTCTCTTAGCAGATCAAAATCATTGCACATTGAAAAAGACAACACATTTGGGCTGGTAACTTTTATATTTAAAATGGTTCTGAGAGCAAATCTTTCAAACGGAGCTACGCAGAAGCTGGAAGATCTGACACAGTCAGATGTTCAGCGTCTTTGCAAAACACAAAACTGTCTTCTATGGACTCTGTGGGAACCCTGGCTTATTAAGCAATGCATTCTGTTAGTCAGCATGCAGAGTTGCTATTAATAACAGGTAAGAGATGAAACTGAACAAATACACTGTGTAACAACATCATCATCTTGCCTTTATAATTAATGAACTATAATTAAAAAATACCCTGAAAAGAATGGAGCATAGCAAACCATTAAACAAAGTATTTAATCTGAATTAAGTGCCGGGTGGCTGCTTTGCTTAACAATATATTCATTGCAAATTGTATGTCTTGTATTAATTTAAGTTTCTTGTTTTAAAATAAAATAATGAACATATAGTTAGGGAGCAAGTACATAAAAGGGGCTCCAAAATGGGGTCTACTTTATACTGACCAACCTGTTTCATGAGCCTACCTGACAAATCTGTAGAACATGCAATATTGTTATAAGATTTGGGGGGGTTGGATGATACCTAGGGCTCCCTTCCAGGCCTGTGTTTCTGTATCTGTGATGTTAGAATCTACAAGAGGAGTGATATGCAATTGTTCAAACCATTCTCTTTGTTCAGTAATACAAGAATAAGCAGAATCATGGGATCTCGAGCTAGATTAAAGGCCAGGCCAGCCAGGAAGCAGTCTAAATAACATGCTTCGAGCATGGAATTGGGAGAGGAATCTAGGGGCACCAAATATTGGATAAACTTTGTCCAAAATAAGTCATCTTTGAACTCCCTGGGTCTTGCAAAACTGGCACAGGAGTGATTCCAATACAACAAGAGTAATGTACTGTACATTAGAAGGATGAGCCTTGTGCTAGAATTGCTGCAAACAGAATCCCTGATCTGAACCTAGTAATAGAATAGAAATAATTTTATTTATTTATTTTATAAAGATTTATTAAAGATTTTCTTAGAACAATAGAAAGAACAAACAAAATAACATATAATTTTTCCAATATCCACATTTTCTTCACTTCTTTGGACTTCCTCGCATCTCTCGTTCCTGCGTTCCAAATTTTCGAACTTTACCCAGCAATTTATCACCTTGTTTCAATTCTTATATTATAATTTTCTGATATTGTATCCCTAATTTTAGATAATTTAACCCAAACCTTAAAAGCTTAATTTTAACATAATATTTATCCAAAATTTATCTTTTCTTATATTTTCATTTATCTTCATATTCCTTTTAACTAACTTATTGGTGCCATATTGTTGATAATCTTACATCTTTCTTAAAATTCATACAATTTACAATATTTTTGTAAACAGTCCTTGAATTTCTTCCAGTCCTCCTCCACAACTTCTTCTCCCAGGTCTCGGATTCTGCCAGTCATTTCTGCAAGCTCCATATAGTCTATCAGTTGCATCTGCCATTCTTCCAGTGTGGGCAAATCTTGGGTTTTCCAGTATTTAGCGACAAGTATCCTTGCTGCTGTTGTTGCATACATAAAAAATGTTCAGTCCTTCTTTAACACCCTCTGGCCGACGATGCCCAAAAGAAAGGCCTCTGGTTTCTTAGGGAAGGTATACTTAAATACCTTTTTCAACTCATTATATATCATTTCCCAGAAAGCCTTAACTCTAGGGCAGGTCCACCAGAGGTGAAAGAACGTTCCTTCAGTTTCTTTACATTTTCAACATTTATTATCAGACAAATGGTATATTTTTGCAAGCTTGACTGGGGTCATGTACCACCTATATATCATTTTCATAATATTTTCTTTCAAGGCATTACATGCCGTGAATTTCAAACCGGTGGTCCATAACCTTTCCCAGTCAGCAAACATAATATTATACCCTATGTCCTGTGCCCATTTTATCATAGCCGATTTGACCGTTTCATCTTGTGTATTCCATTTTAGCAGCAAATTATACATTCTTGAAAGTACCTTAGTCTTAGGTTCTAACAATTCCGTTTCTAACTTTGATTTTTCCACCTGGAATCCTATCTTTTTATCCAACTTAAAAACTTCTTTGATCTGAGCATAATGTAACCAATCTCGCACTTTATCTTTTAATTTCTCCAAACTCTGCAACCTCCAATTATCTCCAACTTTTTCTATTATTTCCCAATATTTCGGCCATTTGACCTCCATATTGAGTCTTTTCCGGGTCTTAGCTTCCATTGGTGATAACCACCTTGGGGTCTTATTTTCCAATAAGTCTTTATATTTTATCCAGACATTGAACACTGCTTTCCTGACAATATGGTTCTTGAAAGCCTTATGAATTTTAACCTTGTCATACCACAAATATGCATGCCATCCAAAAACGTTGTTAAATCCTTCCAAATCTAAAACATCAGTGTTTTCAAGAAGCAGCCAATCTTTCAAACAGCAGAAAGCTGCTGATTCATAGTACAGCTTTAAGTCTGGCAGGGCAAAGCCCCCTCTTTCTTTAGCATCAGTTAGTATCTTAAACTTAATTCTGGGCTTTTTGCCCTGCCAGACAAATTTGGAGATATCTCTTTGCCACCTCCCAAAACACTCCATTTTATCCACAATCTGTAAAGTCTGAAATAAAAACAACATCTTTGGCAATACATTCATCTTTATAGCAGCAATTCGTCCTGACAAGGAAAGTTTCAATCTTGACCAAACTTCTAGAATAGAAATAATTTTATCTCCACCACAAGAATGAGTTTCAAAGCTGTACTGGAAACAGTCTTAAAATAGATACAAATAAACATTACAAAATACAAAATAACACAATGCTCTTAAACAAGCAAGCATCGTAGTTCTCTCTTCTTTAACCCATTAAAACAGTTCAGTAACTTTCCTCTCTCTTTCCCAGAGAGAGATCCTATGCAGGCGTCTTGCCTGATCATCATGAAGCTTAGTCTGTCCTTTGACATGCTGGTAGCTGCTTCTCCCAGCAGGCTGAACTGGATTTCTTCCCTGCCTGCTCACTCTGAGGACACAGAGATGATGTGTTATCAGGTTTCATCTTCCTGCTGACTGAGACTGTTTGGGTTTCCAGCAATAGGTCATTAATTAGCCTAAGCCCTCCCCCAGAAACATCCAACCTTTCTGTATTGTATTTGCTATAGTTAAACTTCCCGCTAGTGTACACTTCTCTTTATAGCATCTCAAATACAATGCATTCAGACATTACATTTTATGCATATTAAACTTATAATTTTAACACCTAAGTCATCACCATCTTTTTTAAAAAGAGAATGCAGATAGAAAAGAATAGTCCAAATTAGTGTCGGAGAAGCAAACAGCCAAAATTATGCCTTCAAGGCTTCCCTAATGGCAATGGGTGATTTCCAGTGTTGCAGGAACAGATTTTCCCTTCCTTTCCTCCTCCCTGCAAACACACACACACCGGTCATGTCCTACTCCAGTCAGCTCTAGAGGCTCCTCCAACCTTGAGAAGCAGATTTAGCGAGTGTGCAGGAGATTGTGAAGTAAGGAAGGGTAGGTCGATTCCTCTAACAGACAGCTACAATTGCATATCACTCCTTCTATTCTTTGTTTTCATTCTGATGAAATAAGCAGAGGTCGAGCTAACTTGGAATAGAAAGGGTTTTGTTTGTTTCATCTATGTTAAATTGAAGGACATTTCCTGGGAGGATAGCTCAGTCAGTAGAGCATTAGACTCTTAATCTCAGGGTTATGGGTCCAAGCCTTGCATTGGGTAAGACTGCCAGGGGTTGGACTAGATGACTCTCATGGTCCCTTCCAATTCTATAATACTATGATTCTCTGCACATATACACTTGCGCACATACACATGTTCTAGGAGAACTTGCACAAGACACAGTCCCAGCACCCTGTTTGGGGCCTTTTCACACTTGCTACAGAAGACTACCCAGTGAATGTGCATAAGGCATAGAGTGGCCACTTTAGCTTTTTCATCTCAGATGGTCAAGATCCAAATGCAATCACTATGTTTTCCTCTTTTTTTGTTTCAAAACTTATGCAACATAGTAAACAACAACAAAAAGAACATATGTCCACAAAAAGAGAATTTTGACGAGCCTCAATCACTATTGTAAAATCTTTTTAAGCTCCAAAAATGGAGCTACACGAAATGATTTTTTTGCAGCCTGTACATTATTTATTTTGCCACAGGTGGGTTTTTTTAAAAAAGTTAATTCAATTTAACAACAACAAAAAACACCTCCTCAGCAGGAAGGTTATATTATTGTTCTGCTGTTTGTTTCATCACAATGAAAACCAAGAATACAAGGTCATCACGAAGCTTAGTAGACATCACTTGAGCTGTTTACTTCTTTTAACTGAAAAAAAATGGTTTTGATATTAAGATACTGGCAATCAATAACATCATGCTATTTACCTTCATGCTGAACATAATTAGTTGATGATAATAATGTAAGGTACGGTATGCTGTTTCTATATACCTTTCTAAGGCTGCAGAATTTGCTTGAGTTTCATTCATTTCTTGCTTGCTGTGCTGTATAAGTACAACAAATCATCAAAGAGACAGGCTACTGAGCTTCCTGATAAATGTTGCAACTGGAAATACCTGGCTTTTAAATTAGTTGCCAGTCCAGAACCATCCTGCATAAAGGACTCGCCTCTGAGCCGGTGGCTGTGCAAATAGATTTTATTTGGACAGACATCTTGTACGTCAAATGTCTACTTTTCTAAATAAACCTTACACTGTGCAACAGAATGGAGAGGTCTGCATTGTTCTGTGATGTAAATGGATGGAAATCAAATGAAGTCAGGTAGGATCACCACCAGGGCTAAATTTACCCCCATAGCCTACAATTCACGGTAGAAACTGAATCATTCAGCCATTCAAGATGCTTCCCAGGGCCATCATTCAGTATACAACAGATCTTGAAGAAACACAGGGAAAAGGAACAGATCAATACAAAAGTGCTTATCTCCTTTTTGGCTGCTTCTACACAAAGGGTGCAATGCAGCCTTTATGTTGCTGGCTAGTGTTTGGAATATTCATATATCCAAATTATGGGCTATAGTAAGGCTAGCCTATGTAAGATCTGGCTGGGGCTACCCAGGCAGATGGGTGGTTTTTATTATTATTGGGGATGCGGGTGGTGCTGTGGTCTAAACCACCAAGCCTCTTGGGTTTGCCAATCAGAAGGTCGGCGGTTCGAATCCCCACAAGGGGGTGAGCTCTCGTTGCTCTGTCCCAGCTGCTGCCAACCCAGCAGTTCAAAAGCACACCAGTGCAAGTATATAAATAGATACTGCTGTGGCGGGAAGGTAAACGGCGTTTCCGTGCACTCTGGTTTCTGACACGGCGTTCCATTGCGCCAGAAGCGGTTTAGTCCTGCTGACCACATGACCTGGAAAGCTGTCTGTGGACAAATACCTGCTCCCTTGGCCTGAAAGCGAGATGAGTGCCGCAACCCCATAGTTGCCTTTGACTGGACTTAACCGTCCAGGGGTCCTTTACCTTTTTTTACCTAATTATTATTATTATTATTATTATTATTATTATTATTATTATTATTTGTCAGAGCTGCCTCTAGGTCCCAGCTCACAGAGGACCAACGCCAGGTTGATGTAATGTACAAAAGTCTTTATTGAAGTTTAGTTTCCATTTCAACGCCAGAGCATGCAGCCCTACGTCTTAGACCTTAGATCGGCGAAGTCCCGTCTGAATCACCTCCCCTTCCGCACCAGTTTAAGATCCTAGCCCTGCTCCACCTTCTGGCTGTTCTCTCCTCCTCTGGGTCCTCCTGCCCACCGGGACATTGCCCTTTCTGGACTCCTCCGACGCTGAGTCGCTTAGCTCCTCCCCCTGCCTCCGGCGGGCTTTAGGACCCGGTTCCCAATCCTCATTCTCTGCTGTCCCACACTCCTGTACATTTGAACTTGTTTCTCGCGCCAACCCAGTGACCTTTCTCCTAACCGTTACACTGCTTCTATCGCTGCTTCCCTCTTCCGTGACACTGGCCGGATCTGACCTCCCCTCCGTTGCCTGACTCTCCGATGGAGGCGTGGTCAGCTCTGCCTCGTCTCCTCTCCCTGGTGGGGAAAGCACTGGCCCCGATACCTGGGACTCTCCCCCCCCACTCTGCTCTGGTGGGGAAGCTGGTCCTGATTTCCAACTACTGCTCTGGGAGTCCCTGCTGCCCCCTTGCTCCTGGGGCGTTCCCCTTGGGAACCCCCTGCCCCTGGCCACTGGCGCCCCCTTTTGTGAATCTTCCGATTCGCTGGAGAGGCTCATGGAATCCCTCGGACCACTGTCCCCTCCTACGCTCCCCTCGGATTCCTCCCCCTCGCTCTCCATCTCCCCTCTTCCCTGTGCCTCTGCTCCTGAGCCCCTGACATTATTATTATTATTATTATTATTATTATTATTATTATTAGTTTTCTTCTATCGTGAAATCTAGGCACCCAACCACAAAAGGGAGTAGGCACACATTTAACCCTCTCCTGAAAAAATTAAAGTGCAACTAAAAAATAGGGGGGGGGCAGTTGAAATATTATTTAAGAGGTGGATCCTGCAAAATGTTATGTGGCAAGACTTGTTTCGAGTCATGGTGATGTCAGAGGCACTAGCCAATAGGTTCCCACGACCCTGTTTATTTAATAAAAGTGTCATCATTCTGTGTTGTGCTTTAACAGTCCAAGCAGACAGGTCCTAATCTATTCAACACAGGGGACAGAATGTAGGGAGCCCAAAGAAGTTGAATGGTGGGAGGGTAGAAGATAAAAGGAAGAATGTTTTCCTTCATGGAGTGTATAATTAAACTGTGGAATTCAGTATTACGTGATGGCCAACCACTTAGAGGGGCTTAAAGGGTAAGATTATCAATGACTACTAGGCATGCTACTATGAATATGGTGCCTCCAATAGTGGTGTCAGTGAGTGTCTTGTGGGGGGGGGGGAGACTATGGTGATTACCCAGAGAGAACTTGCTGCAAGACAGACCCAAAAAAGAAAATAACAGAACACCTCTAGTCATCACATACAGCTCCCAAGTTAAAACAGTACAACGCATCATCAGAGATCTACAACCTCTCCTGGACAATGACAGTTCTCTTTCTCAAGCTCTGGGAGGAAGACCTTTCATTGCCTACAGACAGCCACACGTACCACACTGCTTGGGTCTTTCATAGGCATAGGCCTGGTCGGCCGCTTGGAGACAGAATACTGATCTAGTTGGGCTCCTTGTGAGTTTACC